>NW_024041262.1:19514407-19684628 GCF_014851395.1 Micropterus salmoides | reverse complement strand
ATAACCATAACATATGACAACTCAAACCTTTGTTTGTCCTGTTGTTGTCCATACATTTTGTTTTTGTCTTATGTATGCCGTCTCTTTATTTTATGTCACATTGCACTAATTATTAGAATTATGAAGACATTCAAAATAGGACTGCAACTAACAATTATTTTCATTAAAGATAAATCAGCCAATTTTCGTAATTTATTGATGATTTGTTTGGTAATAACATAGTGAAAAATTTGCCATCACAATTTCCTAGACCCCAAGGTGATGAAGTTCATCCTATATCCTGTTTTGTCCAACCAATAGTCTAAAATCCTAATATCTTAAATGTTCTAATACTTGAGATTTTAAAGGCAGCTAATTCTCACATTTGAGACGCAGGAAACAGTACATGTTAGACAATATTACATGAAAAGTTACTTAAAAGACAAACCGAAATAGCTGTCAATTAATTTTCTACAGATTGACTCATTGATCTATTGACTAAATCTTTATTCATTTAAGTGCCGTTGTAGTTAATTTGTCTGTATGAAGTTATTTTTCCACCCATCTGTTACAATTTGGGGCCAAGACCATTCATTTTGTTCTGTGATAACAATAATTTGTTGGGCCCTGGCGTGTTCCTCTTCTAGGTTCATGTGGTATGATCACAAACAAGACTCTAACGCATATTCTCAATGCTCATTCCTGCTCGTCAGAACATGCTACTGTGATCTCTTATATGTGTTCCTGTCCATTGCAGGTTGCTGTGACCATAGGCCTACAGTATGTGCACAGCTCCCTGTCCACGCTGGCTAACCCGGAGGACCCGGAGAGTGAGAGCGAGGGCTGGATCCTGGAGAAGACGGTGAAGGAGACGTTCACCGACATCATGGCCAACATGAAGGCCATGGGCAAAGGCAGCAAGGTGGAGGAGGGGGGTGAGGCAGCAGTTGCCACAGTGAGCTGAGCTTACACCTCCTGCAAAAACGGACACCACTCACACCTGAAGAGAAGAGGAAGGGGACGTGTGAGATAACCATGTTTTTCTACCAACATTTATTATGTAGACACACACACACACGCACACACACATATTTGGCTGTGAACTCCTATTACGCGGACTCCTTTTAAATGGACTCCTTACAAATGGACTCCTTGCATAAATAATTATAAACTTTATATTCATACATAGAGAGAGATAATGAGTAGGATGAGTTTTGTTATGGTTTTTCTTTTTGGTTTTCCCCAACCAAATAAATCCATCTCAGACTCCAACTTTGATTCATAAACATGCTGTTTAAAAGATGTATTGTTTGGTTTTCCAACACTTTGATGGATTTGGATGTTTCCAAAAATGTGCAAAATGATAAGTCAGTAAATTTGATATGTATTGACAAATGTCAGATGCCCTCCTCTCATGGAAGCCAGAGGTGCAGATGGAAGATATTTTATTTTTGTTGACTGGTCTGTAGTGCTTTGGCTTGTAGCTGATACTGTATATAGACAAAGCAACAAATTAACCCCCCCAGCTCTTTTTATACTCGTCCACAATGAAGACTGGATAAGCTCCTGAGATGGAGTTTTGACTTGAATGAATCGGTATGAATTATGCATGAATGTTGCAGCACAGAGTGAGGCATGGGAACTGAGATGTGAGCCCTGGAGAGAAGCAGGGCCAACTCCAAACCTGTGGAGGACGACTGAATTTGGCAGCTAAATCTTGGCTCCCGACCCCTGTACTGTAATTTAAGATCCTCTTTGATGTTTCCCTTGTACATTCAGTATCTGTATATTGACACATATGTATGTATAATCTAAAAACTGGGTTGCTGTCTTTGTACATAGTGTAGAAATGATGAAAAAATTTAACTTTTTTAAAAAAAATAATGTAATTAAGCTATATCTTTTATTTAAATATATGAAAAAAATGTTTTTCCATATTTTTTTGGCTTTGTTGTGTGTGTAGAGGAAGAGATTATGCTGATTGTATATACAAATAAAGGATTTTAGAGATGTGATTTAACAGTGAAATGAGGACGTTCTGTTGTCTCGACCTTGATCCACACAAGAGGCGAGGCATGCTGTTAGCGCCACAGGGTTCCTGATTAAGTCAATAGGATAAGGGCAATTATGGCATTACTGCTTTCACATGGACATGGGATGACTCTTCACATGTCCAATGCAAGGACATGAGTATGTGTGTGAGGGGGCTGTGCACCAGATGCATTCACAAACAAAGTAGTGCATGTACATGTATTTGCAAGTGAAGTTTATAGGTAAAAGTTTCTCTTGAGTTGTTTTTTATTTAATCCCAACCTGATATTTTTGTGCATTCAAAAAGCTGTAAAATTAACTTCAGTGGATGCAAGTAACAAATCTGTTGTTTCCTTCAGCAGTAAGGTAATGTTTATCCATTCTCCTGAAACACAATCTCCTACAAAGCATGTGCAACTGAATCCTGTAAATGCCAGACATGAGGAATGAGGATGATATCAACGCCAGAGTGACTCACTTAGAGCAGATTGGGGGAGGGGGGGGGGGGGGGCGGGGGGCACTGAGAAGAGTCAGCAGGAAAGGTAAAGAGGCCAACTCTACGTGGTATTTTTATTGGACCAAAGCACATAACCAGCGCTGAGTAGATAAGAAGCCTAATCGGCTTTGGATTAGCATGAGCCCCTCAACCAGGTGAGCAGGTGAGGTGCAGGATTCACGTCATGCAGGCGGAGACACAGAAAGACAGAGATAGAAAGACAAACAAGAGAAAGTAATGGTCCGGGTAGGATGACAATGTATGCTATGCAACAAAATAACTGTTGGTTGGTTTTGAGTAAAAGAAGGAATCAGGAATAGGGAGATTTGTGTAATATGTACAAACAAAGTAAACAGATTCTTTCCTTAGTACTAATACCACAGTGTAAAAGTACTCTATTACTGTAAGTACAATTCCTGCATTAAATATCCCACTGAAGTACAAGTATTCATTATGTATCAGAATGGTTGACAGTGTTGTATTACTACATAATATTAAATTATTTTTTATTGCGGATTCTTTAACATGTAAACAACATTTTAATACCGGAGCTTATTGTGACTATTTTATATACCAGTATTTTATATACAGTATATCGATAGTCTGTAGCAATGCATCGTATTGCTTTAAGTGTTTGTAGGTATTTGTATACATTTTTAATCTCTAAAGTAACTAAGTAAAGTTATTATGGTTATCAAATGAATGTAGTGGAGTTAAAAGTACAGTATTTCACTCTCAAATGTAGTGAAGTAGAAGTAGAACATAACATAGAATAGAAGTACTCAAGTAAAGTACAAGTACTTTATAACTGTACTTAAGTATAGTACTTGAGTAAATGTACTTTGTTATTTTCTACCACTGTATACCTGAGTACCTTTGACTTACTACACAAATAAATTGTGTCATCAGTATTGTGTTTTTCAAACCCACTAAGTCACAATAAGAACATGTCACAAAGATCAGCTCAAACTTTTAAGGACTGGCAGTTTCAATCAGTGGTGGAAGAAGTATTTAAATAATTTACTCAAGTAACAGTACTAAAATATTAGCAAGAGTATATATAAAGTAGCAGAAAATGGAAATACTCAAGTAAAGTATGTACTTAATTACAATATTTGAGTAAATGTACTTAGTTGCTTTCCTCCCCTGGCTGCTTGCAGTTTCACTCTGTGGTGGAAGAAGTATTTAAATAATTTACTCAGGTTACAGTATCAATACCACACTGTAAAAGTACTCCATTACAAGTCGTACATTCAAGTAAAACAAGAGTATTAGGATCCAAATAGCTTTAAAGCACCACAAATAATTGTACTTATACTATTGATTTATTTATTTGTAAGTGGTATTTTGATGTTGTAGTAGAGGTGGAGCAAATTTTTACTGTTTCATGTACTGTTGAGCAGTCTGATCTATAACAATGCATCAATCGTATGTTTTGTTTGTAAAATCTTAATCTAAAAAGTAACTATAGCTGTCAAATAAATGTAGTGCAGGTAAAAGTACAATATTTGCCTCTGAAATGTAGTGGAAAAGTATAAAGTAGTATAAAATGGAAATACTGTTACTTTAGTAAATGTAGTTACTTTCCAACACTGGTTTAAATGTCAGTTTGGCTTCTGATTGTCATAGTTCCTTGTGACAGACACTTGTTTTGTCCAGAGAGACAAAACAGCCTCTCAATTACTGCCAGAGCTGCTTTTGTTTGATAGTGATACATCTGTAGAAAATAGACAGCTTTTTAAAATACATTATTAACCAAATACTACCTTGCATCAGATTTCTTTCCAAACAATTATTACTCACAGAAAAGTCAACACACAGAGTCAACATCTATCAACTACCCTGAAACAAACACAAACAAGCTTCCAACAGCATCCTGTGTGTTGTATGTCTTCTGCTGCTCTCTGTTGGTGGCTGCAGGTAATTAATTAAATAAAAAATTAAACTGACTGTGTGTGAATCTAATCCACTGAAGAGCTCCAACAGTGATCATATATGTAGTTTGGTTACCAGCTGATTCACTTTCTTTTCTATAGCAGTCTAATCTGTGATTTCACCAACGCTCCCGCTGTTTTGATAATTTCCTGCAGCCACCTTTAATACTATGCCTCTTCAAATGTACTTTATTTTGACTCAGAATGTCTTTTTAAACTTCCTTTGTGTCATTGACAAATTTGCTGGCATGCATGAACACTTAGGGTCCCTGACAGCCTGTCACTCTGAACAGTTTCAGTTACATTAGAAGTCCACAAGAGGGTGTCTTTCCATCAATGTTAATGGTGCAGCGGTGGCTTCTCCTCTGCTGGAAAATCTTAAAGGAAATGTATAACTTCAGCTTGATGCTACTGGAACAGAAACAACAACAACTGAAACAATTTCCATAAAGTCCCTTTATATGTAAACACCTTGATAAGACCCATTTTACTGATGACAAAACCTTGCTCAGAATCCTCCCTCCAAACAAAATGAATAAAACCTGGAAAAATAATTATTTTCATCATAAATTGATGTGTTGATCACTTTTCTGATTAATTATTTAGCAGATAAAATGTCAGAAAAGAGTCAAAACATACCATCACATGTTTCCAGAGCCCAAGGTCACGTCTTACTTGTTGTGCCCTATACCATCAGTCCAAAACTCCAAACGATTTTATTTACAATGATTTAAAACAGAGAAAAGTAGCAAATCCTCACATTTAAGAAGCTAAAACTAAAGAATGTCTGGTATTTGCTTAATAAATTACTTAAATGAATAATCAATTATCAAAATCAACTTTCTGTCAGTCGACTAATGGACTAATCAACTAACTATTTATGCATAATAAATAAATTAAAGGAATTATATGTAACTTTATTAAATGTATAAAAACAACTAGACCTATGTTATATATTTTGTTGAGCTGTGTACTTACATTATCTAAAATGTTTGAAAACAAGTTTCAAACCCACAGAAGCGTAATTTTAATCAAGGTAACGTATCATTTGGTCGTCTGTCAGTGGCGCCATAACCCCTTTGAGCATATGTCAGCATTATGGTTGTCTGCCACACATGACACATTTTTCTGATAAAATAAAAAAGGATTTTATTCATCAGATGTCTGGATCTTAAGTTATCAGAGAAACAAGCTGAGTAAACGTGGGCTCACGGCGTCCGCCAAATGGCGTCACAGTTTTGTTTTAACATGAAACTGCTTTATTCAGTGTTTTTACTGGTTTTATTTAACTGGTTCGTTTGTGTTGAAGATGAGGAGACTTCTGCAGATAATTGGGCTCCTGGTAAAAACCTCCTGACATTGAAGGAATGCCTAACTGGGAGAAGGTGGCTGCAGTGAAGGCAATGGTGGTGAAGGAAACAGCTCCCATGATCCCACACTACTTCACGACATCATCTAACTATGTCTTTTGTTATTGTTTGGATGTGAGAGACCCCTAGCCTAAGAATGTTACAGTTTAATTGATAAAATTGTTGTCAACTAATGCTTTGTCGGTCAACCAATCAAATAAACAACTAGTTGTCTCAGACTGACATGAGATACAGATACATGAATGGAGTTAGTAAGTTAAATAGATCATACAGGAGATTGATTAAAAAAGCTATGCATCGAGAATGTGACTCATAAATCAATGTGAGCTATTAATTATGCATACAGTAGCTGCAGCGATAAATATACGCAACAGCTGAGGCATTTTTAAATTGTTTAAAGTGATAATGAGCATGCAAGGTGTGATGTCCTTACTGTGAAATAATGAATGACACATGATCTACTATCAACCGAGGTTCCTGGTTGACCTTGACGTGTCAAGCCAAAGGTCAGGGACGTATCACATCTCACTCTACACTTCACTATGGCCTGAATAAATATGGCACACAGAAAGAAAAGCAGAGGCAGAGGCAGAGGCAGAGAGAGGCCCGTGACTGGTAGATGTGTGGCCTGCTCAGAGGGCCATTGTTGGAACTATGAGAGGACAATGCACTGCCCCCGCCCTGAATACTCGCCATACCAGCTGACCAGCCATTACCAACACTGCTGCCCCGTTACAATTCCTGCTGCACTGACACATACACACACACACACACACATTGCATCCCACTCAGCCTCAATCTTAGGTTTAGTCTTACAACGCAAAAGTATGGGAGTGGACAGAAGAGAGAAACCAGGTGGGAGGCCAGCAGCGCCTGACAAATGGGCATCCATACTGTCTCGCCTGTGTGTGTGTGCGCGTCTGTGTGTGTGATTTACAGCAAGTTAAGTTTAGACCCTCTCACCTATCTGTTCCTTCTGCAATAACATTTCAGGAGCAGCCACCCACAGAGAACCAATGCACACATCACACCTTCTTATTATTTCAGGACCTTTGACAAAAGTCCCGAATGTGGAGGGTGTGAACAGGAGAGGAGCGTTTTGTGCTAAAGAAGTTTTCAGATCATAAAAGTAGCCACACCACACAATAAAAAAGTCCTGCATTTTAAATGTAAAGTAGAATTACAAAAGTATTATCAGTGAAATGTACAAAAAGTATTAACAGTAAAAATTGTCATTATGCAGAATGGCCCCTGTCAGTCTTATAGGCTATTTTATTATTATCCTGGAAAGAGGATCAATCAATTAAACACATAGGCCTAGGGCCTACTTCACAGGACAAGCGATGGACCGCAACAGGTGTACATGCTATTTAGAGCTGTTATATTGTTATACTGTGGGTGTAAGGTGTGTGCGTGGGTCCTTTTGTGTGTGTGTGTTTGTGCGTGAGAGACAGGCGGGGGCTATGTGGGGCTGCTGAGGGGCACGAGCACGAGCCTCCTCCCCTCTGACAGCGGGAACGCGCCGCGCGCTCCCGACAGCCCACTCGTGCTGCTGTACTGTAATCATATGATAGGGACTCGATCCCCGCTGCAGAATACCGACACACTGGGCGGACACAAGCGGAGGAGCCGGCGCGTAGGACACTTGTTGATGCCGTTAAAGAAGTGCGTGAAGTGCGTAAAAAGTGTCGCCTGAAGTGTCAAATAGAGCCAGACTCCTCTCAAAAAGGAACTTTTAAAACTCTGGAGAGAATCGGACCGAGTGGAGGGGACCGTTTGGAAGAACAGCGGGCGCACACACGAAACGTTAACCGAAGGACAGTCGATTTAACCGGAGCTGAGATTTGAGTTTGATCAGGTCATAGAGAGGCGGTCAGCGGGTCGAGGCCGGTGGAATCCCCCGGGGTCCTCGAATCGCTTGTCGGGGCGTGTCTTTTTTTCAGATTTCCCCTTAAGTTTTTTTTTCAACTTGCAAGGTTCACTTCAGAATTGCAAAAGCATAAGCCATGGTCGGGGAGACAGAGGTGAAGGAGAGACCCAAGTCCAACCCGGACTATCTAATGCAGCTGATGAACGACAGGAAGGTGATGAGCTCTCTGCCCAACTTCAGCGGCATCTTTACGCATCTGGAGCGGCTGCTGGATGAAGGTAACTCGGTTTCTCGTTGAGGGGTTTTACGCCCCCTCTACCATTTCTTGTCTAAACACGTTGAGTTTGATGCTCGGTTTTACTAAAAGTTCCCGTTATTGACTCACTTTATTGAATAGTCTATAACCGCAGGAATTCCTCCCTGGCTCCTATGAAGTGTCATCCCATCCAGCACTGGAAGATGCAAATGATAAATTAACACTCACGCTGTATTTAGGTGACTTTTCACTGAATTCATTTATAGAGCTGTGGTTGTAAAAATCACAATAAACCTTAATTAAAACTTGCTATAAAACTAGACATGTGAATAGGATGTGTCCTTTAGCCTTCAGTCATATTTTTAATTTGTTGGGAGCAGCAGATAAGCTCTCTCTCTCTCTCTCTCTCTCACACACACACACACACACACACACACACACACACACACACACACACAAGGCCAGTTGGTGATGGGAACAAACAGACAGTTGTTAGTCTTTCCCAGTGACCTAATGCGCAGGCTTATGTGAATGCTGCAGCCCATCCCTGAGCAGGAGCGAGAGCATGTCACAGTGTAAAATATTTGATTTGGGGCTGCTTACAGGCCCTGAGACATGCTGTCTGTACAACAGATCTCTGCTTGATGATCTCTAACATTTTTGCAAGCAGTTCTTAAATACCAAAAAAATTCAGCAATGCAGAAAATGTCCAATATTTAAAAGTGGCATCATTTCTTTCTTCTTTCTTTATTGTCACTTGTGTCCCCCTTTTGAATGTGATTTTCAGACAGCAACAGTTGCTATAAGCTGCCAGGGCCTGTTGTTGCTACTGTTATTGCACATCAGGATCACCAAGGTCCTGACTTTGTGCTCTGTGACAAGTCTCATGACGCAGCAAGGTGCTCTCATACCAGACGACCTCTAGAGCCTGACAAACAGGTCGACTTAACATGTCTAGTTGTGTTTGTGTTGAAGGCTGAGCGTCAAGCACATTCATACCTCACACATGATAATGTGACACCCAGCGTTAGAGGGAAAGGCATTGTGCCATGCTCATTTTCAGCCTGGCTGTATCTCCTGCCTGAGTTATTTGGACAGGGGCTCAGTACCAAAAACTTTGTGCGGGGTAATAAGAAAGCCTGCCAGTCACACATAGTGTCAGGGTGAAGATTTGTGGCATATTTGGAAACACTACGGTGAAGTCCAGTCTATATATAAACCAATGACAGGTTGAAGTGTTAAGATAAGGCCTGCTACAGCTACAGCTCAGCTTTATCTTTCACTCCTTCGACTCTCTTGTTCTTCTTTCACTTCCCATTTTCCTCCAGAAAGTTGCTCCCAGTTTCAACTAAAGTATGTAACAAAAGCCCTGCTTGTCTGTGCACATTTGTTTGTGTATATGCGCATTAATAGTCACTTTTGGTGTGTAACAGGTCAGAATGGGTTATTAGAGGATCATCATTGTCACTGTAGCTGTGGCTGTAATTATAGCATCGTACTGTAGTTATTACGGTCAGACTTATCACTCTCAAAGCAGGGAGACATGCCTGTCAGTCTGCTTAGGTCAGATGATATTTGTGCCTCAAGGCAGTTATTCCGCCGTGTGTGCGCGTGTGTGTGTGTGTGAGTTCAAGCCGGGGCTCTGTGTGTATGTTTGTGTAGTGCAGTAGTCAGTTATTATTGTGCTAGCGTGTCATTACAAAGGCATCAGAGGCTAGCATCGGTCATTGAGACAACACTAAACAAGCAGACAGGCAGACAAACATGGTCTCATTTATGATGGCGTTCTGCAACAAACATACGCCAATAAATGGACAGTTTAAATTATTCTTGAGAAAAAATGCCAAAAGTTGTCTAGTTGCAGGATCTCCAGAGTGAGCATTTGTTGATTTTCTCTGTTTTTTGTAATTATAAACTGAATATCTTTGGGTTTGGACTGTTAGTCGGAAAAAAAATATACATTTGAAGATGTCAACAAGGACTATGGGAAAATGTCATGGGGATATTTCTCTATTGTTTGGCATTTTATAGGTCATTATTTAATTGAGAAAACAGTCTGCGGATGAATCAATACTGAAAATTTGTAGCAGGTCTAATGCTTTCAAAAAATTTCAATGCCTTGTCAATGTGGTCATTGAATAATTTTTTAAACTGCGCCAGAACATAATGAACACTGGTGGGTAGTGTAGGTCACTGTGACCTCTACCAACATGTTTCCTTGCATTATTTACAGAGTGAAAGAGAGAAACCGTCAGTAATAGAGGAGGCCTGATTGCAAAGCATGGTTAGATTCTACATTGTGGTGAAGAATGCTTGTGCCTGTCTCACTGCCTCCCTGCCTGTCTGTCTGTCTGATTGCCTAACTGTCTGCTGTCACACGCAGACACTCCTGTAACTCTGGTGACAGTGAGTCATTGGCCTAAGAAACGGACGGTCAGAAGAAACGTGACACTTTCCTGGACGTCCTCGGTTAAATTTACTGAACTTTGCTCCCTCCTTCTGTCTCTGTCTCCCAGAAATCGGCAGGGTACGCAAGGACATGTACAACGACACAGTGAACGGTGGCATGTTCAACGGGCGGGACATGGAGGAGCTTCCTGAAGCTATCGGCCCCGTGGCTCAACTGCAGGAGAAGCTCTACGTGCCGGTCAAAGAGTACCCCGATGTGAGTGGACAGTTCCATGACCTTTGACCTTCTAGATGAGTTTCTGTTTACTTTTCGCTGTCACTTTATCTCCTCTTGGTTACAGAAAGGCTGCCAGAAAGTCAGTGAGGCTTTTAATCAAGGGGACGCTTTACATTTGATTTAAAAGCTGATTTCATTCTGAGATCATCTCTGCACACACCCAGTGATGTAATCTACACTTAAAATAGATCAATAATGAACCATGACCAGTGTTTCCAATAAGATAAAAATTTATCATTTACAGTTTTTAAGATTCAGATTAATACAAGTTTTGTTTAATCAAAAAGGCAATATTCAGATGTAAATTCCCTCTCCGTGACACAGTCATTAACTATAAGTATATATGAGAGCTTAAAAAGGTAGATTATATTTTTTCCCTCAATTATAAAGACAAGTAAACTGCGGTGAAGAGACTTTACCATCCAGAACATCCCTGCCCACGGCAAGTACAGTTAAGCACTTCAATATGAGTTTGCTGATCCAGATTGAATGGCTCACATGATTTTCTCCATGCATCAGCTCGCCAATCACCAAATACAATGACAGGCTGTCCTCACTCACATGACAGACAACTAACAGGACACACACACGCACACGCACACACACACACACACACACACAGGAGTGCACTGGAAAACGGTCGAGATCAAGTTTAAATTTAGAGAGCAGTTCCTCTATCTGGATTTGTGCGCGTGTGTGTGTGTTCAAGGGTCATCGCAGAGGCTGGCGCGAATGTGTTGCAACTATTAGTGGACATTAGGTTAAACTCAGGGAGACTTCAGTGAAGTAAAAGTAGGATGAATCCAAAAAGTAGGATGAGGCCGGACAAATGTTATGAGAGAGGCAGGGAGAGACTGAGGGATAGTGGCAAGGAAACAAACACACACACACACACACACACACACACACACAGAGGGGCAGCTGTCTAGTTAATCACTCAGTCCTAGTGACAGATAAGGTTAAGAGAACGGCACCAGCCAGCACTCATATAATAAGCTATTTTTGTCTCTCTTAGTAACACAAACACATCACAGATGCACAGACCTCAAAAGTACACTCACAGCCAGCACAAATATGAGTCTGTGATGTAAAATGTCTTCCTTCGGGCATTGTTTGATTATCAGTGTGTTTTGCTCTTTTGTGTAGTTTAACTTTGTAGGGAGGATCCTGGGCCCACGTGGACTGACGGCCAAACAACTGGAGGCAGAGACCGGCTGCAAGATTATGGTGCGAGGAAAGGGCTCCATGAGAGACAAGAAGAAGGTATGCACACTCACAAAAACCACGCAAGACACATGCTTTCATTGACACTCTCATCTTTCATTCAAGTCGGCTTCAATTGTATGGCTATGCAATATACCACAGGAATGTTTTTGCATGTTCACATCAAATTTATTTCAAGGAATTGTTTGAAATTTTGTGAAAAACGCTAATTCGCTTTTTTGCCATGAGCTGGATGAGAAGATTGATACTACACTTGTGTCTGTATGCTAAATATAAAGCTAGTGCCAGGAGAGTTAGCTTAGCTTAGCATAAAGACTGGAAACTGGTGGAAACAGCTAGCTTGGCTCTGTCCGCAGGAACAAAATCCTCAAAGTATTGTTGTAACCAGAGAGTCCAGGAAGTCTCTACCCCTGGCCAAGAAATAGTCCCGCACATTACACTGCAGTTTTTGTGCGGGTATAAACAAACTGTTAATTAGTGAGTAATCAGTGAGCTTTAGAGGGGCTGGTAGGCGGATTTTGTTGCCTACAGACAGAGCTAAGCTAGCTGTTTCCCCCGTTTCCATCTTTATGCTATGCTAACCGGCTGCTGCCTGTAGGTTCATAGTTACTGTACAGACGTGAGAGTGGTGTCAATCTTCTCAGATAACTCTCTGCAAGAAAGGGAAGAAATTCACTGTTCCTTTAAATAACTTTTTCACTTTGCTCAACATCTAGTTGGGCAATCCTTCACACTAAACATTTGTACATTCATTATTGTTATTATCATCAAGTTATTCTTGATGTGCTTTAAATTGCTCCCATTTCAGCAGCTTTGACATTTGGGCTGCACGATATGGTAAAAACAGATGACAGATATTACGATTTATAATATGATTCACAATTAGTGGGAATGATAATTTTTGTTCTATCTATCTATCTATCTATCTATCTATCTATCTATCTCTATAGTATCTTGCCACAGTTCTCTTACAATGAGTTTCTGGTGCTCGGTTTTTCTCTCCTGTCCTAGTGTTCAGTCCATCTGTTCTCCTTCCTCTCCCCTGGTGTTTTCTGTTGGACAGAGTCTGCTCAAGCTTTCCAAACGGCAGGTGGAGCAAGTCCAGCATTCCAACCCACCCTCTCTCTCCAGAACATTCCCTACCCCGCACACCCCTCTGAGAGAGAGAGAGAAAGAGATACATACACACAGTGAGAGTCAGAGAGGAAGGAAAACAGAGACACAGTGGGTGGCAACAGTGGGAGAGCAGAGAAAGATGTTGACTTTTGCTGTTTTTCAAAACGATACATCTCACTTGAGAAAACATCCACAGAGGATCCAGTGTCCCAGCACACAAGAGACAGAAAACTTCAGAAGTTCAGTTTTAACTTTGATGCAGTTATTTACAGTTATATACAGTTATGTACGTTATAGATATTTTATTAACTGATGTGAAAATAAAATGGAAAGCAGCTGCTCTGTGAAGCTGTACTTTTTTTGGGAATATGTATTTGCTGAGAGTTAATTGAGAAGATCAATACCAGCATATGCATGTAATAATAATGCATATAAATACGCAGCGACAACCAGGAGATGGTTAGCTTAGCTTAGCATAAAGACTGGAAGCAGGGGGAAACAGTTAGCTGGCTAGAAGGTCACTGCGCTCAGCCAAGAAATAGCTCCAACACATAAAGGTCAGGTTATACTAAAACAGAAGTAATTTGTCCGACAAGCTATAAATTAGTGATTACAGTTGTTCCAAAGGACCAAACTTGAAGGCAAAGTGAAAACCTACCGTCAGGGAGATGCAATACAAGCTGTGTCTCAGTTCAGGGGTAGCATCCTACAAAAGCTGTGTTTGAAGTAAATGCGACAAGACTGTCCCATTTCGAAGGCTCCTTCAAATGCGGCTGAGAAATTCTGCCTTACAGAATTTGGATATTCAGATCCAATGGCAAGAGCCTTTGTGGCTTTCTCTAATCAGTGGTAAAACTAAAATCAGGGGTGCAAACTTGTCACCTTTCGGCGAAATTTGCATTGTTTCAAAAGTTGTTTTGAATCCAAAATAAGCCATTTATGTGATTTATGTAAATCCGATGAGTTTTTCAAAAACTTCCTAGCCCCCAGAAAGTGCTCTGTGGTTTGAAGTCAATTTTACTAGAGGCCAAACAAGCGGCTGTAAAACGGTGGATTTATTTTTTTGAGCGTCATAATCTCCGCGAAATGACTTGGGAGTCCTTGTCACGTTTTTCACCCCTGATGATTTTGCAGCCTTAGAAAATTTAATTAAAATTTCCGGCTCCGTTTCTACTGGCTGTGTCAGCTTCAGCTGTCAAGGTTGCTGGGCGACAGGAGCGCCGCTTTGTGACGCAAGGGTACGGCTGGTGGGAACAGCTGGTGATGCAAATAGGAAATCGTCCGTAAACTTTTACCACGCTCAGTTTGGCCGTCCCTCGAAGGATGCAGCCCCTGAATTAAGACACAGCTACAGTTTGAATATAAAGAGAACAGTCTCTCCCGGGAGACTTCATAGTGTTGCACTCAGTTGTTATATGATAGAAATAAATGTGTAATAAATGAAAAGAGAAGTTCAAACCTAGCTTACTTTCTAACCTCCACACCGCTCAACAAAAGTGGGTGGGTATAATCAGAATGTCGGTTTTGAAAACAGCAGGTGTTGGGGGAGGGAGCTTCCGAAGCTATTCGACCATCTGACGAAGCATGAAGCATTCTAGCAGCTGAACTCCCCCATAAAACTACAACTTTTATACTTTTTTTTTATCTGTCAGCTTAGTTACTTTACAAGTTAAAAATATTTTTGCACACAAACATATGAAGCTTCTACCATATGATGTTTTGTTAGATAAAACTATTTTTTTTTATGCTGCACACAACATGAGTCTGCAAACAGCAGGTCATGGTTAAAGGAGTTGGTTACCATGCTGATAAGTTGGTGTTTTGCAGATCTTCATCTGACAGCTCACCGTGGCTGCTACTGCTTCGTCCATTGTTCCATTACTCCCTGCAGTATTTCAAACTGACAGGTTGTCAAAAAATGTCTAAAATGACTGTTAAAGTCAATTTGTGTTTGCCAGTTGAATGCTTTTAATGTCAACCTGCAGTAGTAGGAAATGTTCAATTTGCATTAGCAGCAAGTTAATACAGCATTTTTCATCCAGGAATGTCATCACTGACACCCAGTTTGTAATACTACAAATATATAAATGTTGCGTATATCAGTGAACCATCGTCTCAGTCACCACTGTATTACCTCACTTGGTGATAGTGACTTTACAGACATTAATTTAAATGAACATTTTGAGATTATTACTTTAAGTGAAGGATCTGAAAACGTCCTCCACTACCGCTATTGACCACTAAACACAAAGTACAGCTGAGGCTGATAGTTCTGTTGGTATTTCATTATGAATGAAAGTAGTGGACAATGTGAAATTATGACTTGAGAGTTATGACCTGAGGACACGAAATATCAAAATTGGCTAAAATATTTCAGTGTGGACCGGAATGGTGGAATGATGGACAGAACCCAAATAGACTTTCTTCAAATTGCTTAATGTGTCCAGTGAACTTGAAAAAACACCCCAAATAATACAATAAACTAAAACAAGAGCAGCCAATACAGTTTGTGTATTTGTGTATTTGGAACACAGTTACCCAAAACACACAAGACAGAGTAATCACGTGCACCTGTTTTGTGATATGAACAACAAGGAAGGAGAACAACACATGCAACCTGAAACTGTGTCAATATTTGGCACTTTTATTCAAGAATGACTTACTGTTACTGTCATTGAATCAACATCTGATTATCAATTAATTTGACTAATCATTTCAGCACTAGCTTTGATAAAGTGAAGGTGAGAGAAAGAGGCGAACAGATAAGATAAAAAGCAGTGGCAAAGAATGCTGGGATTTGGGGAAATGTTACATTAATAAAATGCAACACCAAACTTATGTAACCACTGAAGGGAAATGTGAGTTTGATAACGCTTCCGAAGCTGCATTACACGACCTTGAGCCTTGTGTGTGTTTGTGTGTGGTTTGAGGCCGTTCCAAAAATCGAGCCAAACGAGAAGAAAAGTGCATTCAAACAGGGCTTTGAACATGTTTTTCAGGAGGAGATGAACCGAGGGAAGCCCAACTGGGAGCACCTCAGCGAAGACCTCCACGTCCTGATCACAGTGGAGGACACACACAACCGGGCCAAGATCAAACTCCAGCGAGCCATCAACGAGGTCAAGAAACTTCTCGTGCCCGCTGTGAGTATCAGTCCGAACTCCCTCCATCAAATATTATGGACTGGACTGATGTAATAACCGTGTGTGACTGGATGAGAGTTCACTCTGTTGGTATGCATGGAAGGGGGAAGGGGATTGTCAGTCCAAAAAGTGTGTTTGTGTCTTTTTTGTGCTTTTGTGTGTGTGTGTGTGTGTGTGTGTGTGTGTGTGTGTGTGTATGTCTCTGTGTGTATGAGAGAGTATGTGTAAGGGGTTAGGGTAATTAGGGAACACGCATAAAGGGGTTTCTATGGTAACCCCGGGTTGTTTGAAAGGCTGAGGGAATGAATGGAGAGTCTGTTCACTTGTTCTCCCCACTCCATCACTCCTTTCACTCGTTCACAACTCACTTCATTCCCAACTACTGGCTACAGTATTCCTTTTTCTCTTTTTTGTTGTTGTTGTCCACACAAGAGGACATTCTGATTACACTCCTCAACATATCTTACATTCTCCAACCCACCTACTCCCCCCTACACACACACATAAATGCATAAATGTGCAAAAGCATGATGACAAATAAGAAACACATTGGAACATTGTATAGACACTGACATACAGACACAGGGACACACACTCAATAACACTAAATTATCCTCTGTCTGACACCCAATCACAAAAGCACATATTATGAAATCACAAGACTCCTTCCTTTTTTCTCCTCTGCATTATTTGCAACAATAGAAACTAACTAAAAAGACCAGCAGGGGGATTTCTATTGCCGCAATCAGCCGTCACTTCCCGCTCCAATCACAGCACGGTATCGGCCAGCCCCTAAAAGTAAAATAATGTAAGAAGTGTCTATAGGCAATCAGGTTGAGCTGAACACCTGTTAATCCGTGTTTGTGAATGTGTGTGTGGAGGGTAAAGTCAATGATACTTGTTAGTTTAAACCAGGTGACTTTGCTGTCTGACTGTAAATCAGTCAGGCTTTTCACCGAGCTGTAACTGGAGCAAAGAAGCTAGCGGGGTTGACACTGAATATATGCTGTGTGTTGCAGTGGCCGTGTTCAAGGTCTGTTCATTTCAGACATTGCTAAAATCCTAAGAAAGGAAAATATCCAGACTTTTTTTTTCTCTTTTAGAAAACATTTACAGTGAATCATAATTAGTTTCATCATACTGTAACATTTGCTGAGACCAGAAGCTGATTGTGCTGCTCTGCATGTGTTGGTGTAGGCTGAGGGGGAGGACAACCTGAAGAAAATGCAGTTGATGGAGCTGGCCATTCTCAACGGGACGTACAGAGACGCCAATGTCAAGACGCGTAAGGATGACATCATATTTAACATGTGGAGGAGGGTTGGTGGGTGACAAAGGAGGGGTCTTGTTACAGGAGTCCACTGTATACATGAACAATGCTTCTGTTTCTTCTGTTAAATAGTCTGTTTGTCCTCTCCTTTTCTTCCCTGTCTGTTGTATGTGTGTGTGCTTTTTGTGTGTGCTCGCGCGGGGGTGTGTGCATATTTTCATTATTTTATGTTTGTGTGCCGCACAGCCACAGCCGCTTTCCCTCTAGGTACCCCTCAGGCGCCTCGGATCATCACAGGCCCGACGCCCGTCCTGCCTCCCAGCCTGCGCAACCCCGCCCCTGTCAACACGCCGACCCTCATGCCTCTTATTCGCCAGATCCAGAGCTCAGCCCTCATGCCGGGTGGCAATCCGCACCCCACGCTGGTGCAGCAGGGGCCCGAATCTGGAATCATTTACACACCCTACGAGTATCCCTACACACTTACGCCCTCCATATTGGAATACCCGATTGACTCAACTGGAGTTTTAGGTATTTAGAAATCAAACGTTCATCACTTTGATACATAGTCAATGGATGTATTATGAGAACTGGATACTGGACTCCAATGAAAGATGCTCACCAGTCGCAAACGCTAAAAAAAACGTTCCTTTAGTGTCTCTGTCCCTGGCCCCGCCCGCTTGTCCCATAGACTTTACACTGAGATGTGATCACGCATAGGAAAATAGCACTGCTAGACTCTAAGAAAGATTTACATGGTCTACATATTCATAGTTCAGAGAGTCCTTGGCCTTGTTTTGTCGTTCATCAACATTAGACATGTTTTATAATGGAAGTTTATTTGAAAAATGCTTTTTGCGCCTCAAGAAAGTTCTGCATTGGTCAGGGTTGGGACACGAACTGGCTTGTACCTACGTCTATACAGGTGTGTTCAGACAAAGCAAAGCGTCGTTTGTGAATTTGACCGTTTGACTGTTTGTGCAGTGTGTATTCATTCACCCCAAACAGCCAATGCACCAACTATACAGACATTAGCCGTAAACTAGCTAGCTACAGACCGTCCATATGTTCAGCTCAGAACTCACCAGAAACTCTTCTTTCTGGTTTTTCTCTCTAGTCTCCCTCCTTTTTCCGTTTCGTTTCTGTAGATAAAGCACCTGGAATTAACGCAAATATTTTGTCACAAATGGAAACATTTTCGACTTGCATGGATACATCTTTGCATTAATTTGCGCCATTCAGGCTAATTTTCGTCCAAGCGTGTCTTAACATTGACTTTTGTATATAATCACAGCACAGTAAGATTTATTTCGACTGAACCATAGAGTCAATACACTGAATGTCTCGCTACGCTCTGTCTCTTTCCCTCTTTATTTATTTACTTACCTGGCCAAAATTGCAGTGAGGTGAAGTTAACACAGTCATAAACAGACAAAATTAATTCACAACAATCACATAAAGCGACTTAACAGCACAAACGTGACTAAAAACCTGATATTGTCCACAGAGGATTTGTTTGTTGCAGTACCACGGTTTGTCACTTGGACAAATTGGCAGCCATATCCAGCTCTTGTAATACATCCACGACCAATATTGATGAATGCAGATGCTCATTGCTGGGCTAACAGTCCCTTCTTCCTGTGTTTTTGCAGGTATGGCTTTCCCAACCAAAGGCTAAGCGATAGCAACCCTTCCTAGCACACACACGGACTGGCTTGCAGACCCCGCCCCCCCCACATACTTCAAACAGAGCAAACACTCAAAGTTTGCTCATACTTTAGGATGACAGATTCCTCGACAGTCATTCTGTAGTCAAGTGTCCATTCCTGTTTATTTCCTCTTCGTATTAGTAAACTAGTGTTGTGGTGTGACAGCTATTTAACTTTTTTTAATAGTTCAGCTTCCGCTTGTAACTTTTAACACATTTTAATGAACCCATAGATATTTTAGCACCGCTGTTTGTGATTTAATATATGTTAAAGCTTATTTTAATCACAGAGCTATAGAGTGACTTTGCTACAGCTGAAATTGAATCTACTAGTGACGCTTAGTGAGAAATTAGTGGTTTGGATTAATATTTTCTTTAGAGAACAGAAGACCACAAAACAACAACAATTCTGTCTCTTAGAAGCGAGATGTTTTTACTTATTTTCACCGTCAGCCTTGAACTTTTTGTAAATTCCTGGTTTCATTGATGTTGGTGCCATGGGTGGACTGTTTCATGTCTTTCTGATGAGTAACCTTCTGTGTTCTGTTTTGGCGATGTCAATGGCTGTTAGCAGGTGCCATGACCACTAAGGTACGACGCCACGACAAGAGAATCCATCCTTACCAAAGGGTAGTGACCCCAGACAGAGGTTAGTTAGCTCACCAGCCACTTTATGTGTGTGTGAGTGTGTGTGTGCGCGTATGTGTATGTATGTGTGTGTGTGTGTGTGTGTTAGTGTGCGTGCATGCATGCAGACCAATGGACCAATTTCAGTTTACATGTGTCTGTGATATGGCATGCCTAAAAAATAAATAACTGTATCAGGCGAAAAGGTCACATGCTGAAGCAGCTTCGGTGTAAAATGTGAAACAGTATTTGTTGCAGTGAAAGTGAAATAAGTGAGCAGATTGGGAGGAACCATGTTAGGGGTGACAGCTGCAGCGGTTATCTTTGCTCGCCTGTTTGATAAACTGGACGGCTTTCAGGCCGGGACCCTCTCAATTAGAATGGATCACTCCGTTCATGTGACTCGGTCCTTGTGACTCTGGATTTGGAGTCCTCTCTCAGAAACTTTTTTTTTTATCTCTTCACTACTACTTTTGACCCTACAAATACCTGTGGGAAGTTTTATTTAAACCCAACTTCATTCCAGTAGATTTCCACAAATTTTTTTATTATTATTAATTAAATCCTGTGTTGTGCCCAATGACTATATGACATTTAAAGTAACAGGGATTGTCTGTTTCTGGAGGTCATTCAATTCAATATGATCTTTGGTCTTTACTACTAAAACACAGCGTGTGATAACTACTGAAGTCTGTGTTACAAGCTCTTTTGTATGAAATACTGTTGTTTGTGGTCTTATCAGTCGCCCACTGGACTTGATCATTGGGGCTGTTTACATCTTTCATATATTTCCTAGCCAGAGTGGTGCTGTTACCATGTATTTAGCTGCAAAATAAATTTGTATATAGGGATTTTAAGGATTTAAGTGCTTATATGAAGCTTATGGAACAAGATTGCTTGGAAATACTTGTAGTATTTTTTTTTTAGTTTGTACATTTTTATTTTTGTTTTTACGTATGCTTTTTATAGATGAAGTGTCTTCATGTAAACTTCAAACTTTATTCAAGGTGTGTAGCTACTACTGTTTTAGTCACCGCAGAGGTGGCAATGAAGGCAGTGTTTTGCTCTTGTCTATTTAAGATGAGGTGACCTTCTCGATTCACAGGCCTCGTGACTGTTTTATGCAATAGAAATGGACTAGCTAGCTACAATATATGTGTGTATGTGAGCATTGGTGCTCTTGTTGTACACGATGGACAAAAAACACTAAAAGGCAATAAAGATGACTATTGAAAAAAGCTCTAAAGAAAACCAAAGCCTCTAAATTTTTGTAGTTAGTCTGTCTATTGTTAAATTGTTTCTTAAGTCCCTCTAAAATCACCATCTCTTAACCTCTCATCACTATCTCTTATGGTGCCTCCTCTTCTAATACTTCATAGCAAATAGCTCAAACTATAATCAATAATCAGTTAATCACAACTGTTAATCATCAAGGTCTTACGCCTGCTGCTCAACAATGGCTCTACTTGTCAGCGAGTGAAAGTATTTGTGAGGCCCAGACACTTTTCTCTGGACATAAAGGTCACTCTCTCACCCACATGAAACCATGCCGTCTCCCTCTCTGTCCATGGTTTCACTGTCTGTCTGTGCTAGACGTAGCCCAGCTAGCATGAGTAGTATCACTATAGCAGCAGTCACACGACAGGAGGGGTACCTCCTAAAACACTGCAAACACCTTCATGAGCACATATGAGCATCGCTAACCAGCCATTCCTTATGTCACCACCCGGTGGTTGATGTAAGTCCTTCTGAATGGTTATGCAGGGCTCATGAAGGTGTTATGTACTTCCCCTCTCGCTGTGTGACTGCAGTAGATCTGCCTTGTTGTCATCCTGACGCCACTAGCTGACACTAATCTCTCTTCTATCTTTTTTCTTTTTATGTCCCCTTTTATGTGCCCTTTTTGTTTCCTTTCCACGTCTGTCCGTCTCTGTCTGTCTAACTCTAGCTGCCACGGCAACTAACCCATGACCCCTTGACCTTCTGACCTTTCCGCCCACTGATGACCCACCCATCTCTGCCCGCTGGCGCGCTCATTGGCCCACGGCCCCGCCACTCCCTCAGCTCTGCCAACCAGACCAGCACTTTGGGAACAACCCCGGCTGCTTCTGTCTAACCAACCAACCAGACGACAGCGATCATGGGAAAAAAACCTCAGGACCCCGCCCATCAAGTCCTAACCTAAACTTTACCAAACGTGCCTTCCTTCCAAATGTCCAAAGCCGGTCTGAGAATGTTTTATAACCATTCAACAGTCGAAATCCCAATCTGTAATGGTTGTTGCCATGCTATACCACTAGACTTTACTGTGGAGGGGGCCCACACTGGTGAAGGGCTCCTGAACAAATCCCTGGCTGTGCCAAACTGTCCCTCTGAGCTGCCCTGCCCTCAGTCCATGTGATGCAATAATAATAACTCTATTAATAACATAGTAACCATACTGATAATGATGGTAACTGTACTTATCCAGCACAGAAACCCTCCATAAACACTAAACTAAGAGATGTGTTGATATTTTGAAACATTTTTTCCTCATCGGGCACCTCTTACTTAATGTGGGAAACTTTTCCAAACACTCTGCTTTTTTTGGGCATAATACATTAATTTCATTATTACACATTATAATTGGTGTTAAAACATTCAGTTTATTAACACGCTTTCCCTTGAAATGTAACACCAACCTGTGGTTTCTGATGATGTGTTTAAAACGTCACTTTTTTAAATAACTTATTTTGTGCTTCATTTCCTTTAAAAAAAAGACCTGGGAGAGTGATTTCCATTTCTCCTTGACACGTTTGAATGAGGAATACAAAAAAAAAAAAAACGTTCGGGGAAGTAAAATGCCGGTGCAGCAGCTTTTTTCACTGTAAAGCAACAGGTGCTCAGTGAGGAAAAATAACAAACCAGAATCCAAAATGCCACAGTATCTCTGAGTTTTTCTTATTAGGTTAAAGCATCCCAATACTGAGTCAACAGCATAAATGCCAAGCCTGTACAGGACAGACACACTCACAGAGGGAAGGTTGCACTTCTTTTGTCTAAATCTAGAGGACTTACACAACGATGCCTTTGCCTTTTTTACACTACAGTATTGTATGAGCTTCAACAGCAGTGCCTATATTTATTGTGAGCGATGAAACAATGTTACACCTAAATCTTTTTCCACTACATTGTGGGTTTGTGCCCAGCATGGAATTGGTGGGTTTATGCAGATTCATTAGCACTGCAAGAAATGTGTCACAGCCAATTGTCATCATCTGCATTTTTATGGTTTTACATCCATAACGCTTATCAATTCAGATTTTAGTGCCCAAAAAAAAAACCAAGTGTCTCATTTGAATTGGAAGTGCAATGCAGTATTGAATCAGCAGCTACAGTGTCTGAGATGTTTATGTGAGGTTCAGATACCTCAAGAGAACAGTGTTATATTTTATCTTTTTCTTGTGTTTGTTTGTTTGTTTGTTTGTTTGTTTGTTTGATTGTTTTGTTGGAGATGAAGTCGTCCATATATATATTTTAGCATGTGTATCCGCTTTCTCTGAGGGCGTGGCACAGTTTTACACACACACACACACACACACACACATAAACCAACCGATGCCTTGACATAAAAAAAATCATGGAGTCATAACATCTGTAACAAGTTTATAATGTATTTTTATATTCTATTTTGTACGTGAAAATAACATTAAATGACCTTTTCAGATAAGAACATTTATGCCTTATTACGGAGAAACATTTGATGAACTATCCTTCATTTGTCATTTGTAATCATGTCTCTATGTCCTGATATACTGGAGTCTCTGATGTTCTCTGTATTAACTTGAGATCAGCATTGCTTGCCTTCTGTGCCTTTTGTATACTATGAGTGTGACAATTAACAGTGTAGTACAACATTAATCTACTCTTAAGTGCCAAGTGTAGGTTACTAACTGTTACCACCTCTGTGATTATTAACCACTTTAATGGTATCTGTGTCTGCTTTGGATTCCTTAAAAAAAAAAAAAAACATTTACATGTGTGTCTAAAAAATGGGGGTGGGGGGACAAAGATATGTGTTTGAACAACGAACTTTTAACTTTTAAAGTATTCTGAGCAGGAATAACTCTTTGTACACTATTAAACTCTTAGTTGTAAAACTAACAAACTTTGTTGCTTTTTCTCTGTAGCACTTAATTATGCAAATCAGCTTCCTTTCTGCATACTAATCACCAAACACTCTTTAGATACGGGGAGGGGTTGAAAACCCAGCAGACACTTAAGACAAAATGCATAGGGAAAAGGCCACAACATGTTTTTTCCCCACTTCTCCTTTTCTGTGTTCTTTCTCTTGTTGTCTACGCCTTCTCTCCAAGTGGACATTACACACATCTATGTGTGTAATAAGAGAGAACGAAACACACCCAGCTCACCATGGTTTCTCAAAGGCATGCACATGTATAACAGAGAGAAAAAGGGGGGTGTGGGGGGTTCAGATTTGGATGACTAGATGGCTGGGGAATTAAAGGGAAATTGATTGTGCAAGCTCGCCCTCTAACATCTGCAGTGTAAACGTTACACAGGAACACAGTCTGTCCCTGAAGTCTCCGAAAACCCACTGCTCATAATCTACATGTGTCATGGTAGCTACATTTGATAATGTATAATAGACTACTCCACCCGTTTAAAATTTAAAACATAAAGGCGGTTATCTGAAAACAAACTCTGTGAGTAATTTGAGCATTGACACTTTAAGTTAAAAGTAAAACTACCCTTTAAATCACACATATAAGGTTTCGCGCACACACACAAAGAAGAAAATCACATGGGGTTTTCTGTGGTGAATGCAGCAGTGGGTAGCTCATTCGTCCTCTCCCTGCCCTTCCTGCTTTCATTGTTAAGTTGGGGGGTGATATTGAACTTCAGGCTTGGAGTTGAGCCTGCTCTGCAGCCGCAACCCCGGCCCCCGGATCACAGAGCAAGAGAGAAAGAGAGACAGGACATGATGTGACCGCTGCAGACAACCCTCTGGAAAGGAAGAAGCACTGAGTGGAGATGGGAAGAGCGAGAAAATAAAACAGAGACTATGTGTGTGTGTGTGTGTGTGGGTGGGTGTGTGTGTGTGGGTGAGTGTGGATGGGTGGGGGCGCATGTGTGTGTGGATGGGCGTGCACTCTTGTCTCTGTTTTTCCTGTTTTCAGTTTTTGTTTTGTTATTCTCGTTCTTCTCTCCTGGTATGAAACACTCTTCAAGCATCTGGTAATGTATTCTGCAGTCAGCTCTCGCCAATGCCAAAACACAGGGGCCCAGCGCTCCCAGCTCTTACAATCAGAGCATGGTTGTGTGCAAGTGTGTTTGTGTGGAAGGATGGGTGTGAGTGGGAGAGACAGAGGGAGGAAAAGACAGGTTGATTTACATTACTATGTATGCACTGCATTCTCCACATAATGAACAGCTCCAGATTTCCGCTGCTTGGTAAATATTTGATGAGCGGCGGAGTGATTTTTAGCTGAATAACAGCGGAGTCCTATAAGCTGCAGGGGAACGGCTCAAAAGTTGTATTTCAAACCCCTCTCTCCCTTGTCCTCTTCCCATGTAAATAAGGCCAACTCCCCCTAACTCCACACACCCCTCTGAGGCAGTTTAAAGACCCAACACTGTCTCCTTGTCTCCTTGACAACCGGCATACACTGGGGTCCTGTCGTGGCCCCTCTGTCTTTTGTGTTTGGGAGCTCAGAGAGACAGAAAGAAAGAGAGAGGGAGAGAGAGAAGGGAAGAGAGGAAATGAAGGAGAACATGAAAACAAGAGTGGGTAAAAAAAAATCTGATAACAAAGATGACATCACAGCTATTTTATCCCACAACTGAAAATTTGGTTTGTAGCTGGATGATGATGATGATGATGATGATGATGATGATTAGCCAGAGGCACAAAACGGGTGTCAGCTCAGTCTCAGAGAGTGTGAGCAGAGAGAGAGAGAGAGAGAGGCCCAGGGCTGAATGGGGCATTGTGGGAAAGACAGTGGGCACACTGGGCAGTAACACAGAGAACACTAACTCACAGATCATGCCAGAGAGTCTGAAAACACCCACACTGGGCGACAATGGCAAACTTCATCGCTCCACTTGGCCCCTACTGAATACACACATACAATGGCAGAATCCGAATAAGATGCTCTGTTATTCGTGAAATTCAACACACTAAATTCCTTCAGTGCCTCTGTGCCTTTGACCGGCAGCAGATGGCCGTGGCATAAATGTGCATGTACGTGTGCATGTGTGTGGTCTCTCTGGTGCATCGTGGGTAAGTACCCAGTGGCGTTGAGAGGTGCATTTAAAGGCCTGACAGGTGTCATGTGGAAGTTATTTAACCTGGCCGTACCTCTCTACTGTAACATAAACAGCATCATGCAAATCCAACTTGTATCTGTCATGACTGGGAGCAAATTTATCTCAATCAGTCATTTAAATTAGGCCTAATTAGCAAGACGACTGAGGAGTACCAGACCCAACAGGTCTGACCCCGCTGGTCTGGTGTTTTCCATCAGCTCTCTGCTGCCACACTGTGTTCCATGTAAGAAACTCCATCGTTCCACAAAAAAAACAAACCCAAGTCAAAGTTCCGGATTCAGTACAAAGTTCAAAAGTAAAGTAAAAGTATACACTATACAGAATGGCCTATACAGAACAAAATCACTGGATTATAATTAGTAACGCATTAACATGTAAGCATCATTGATGCTGCAGCAGTAGGGGTTAGTTTCAACTACTTTATAATAAAATCTATAATATGAAATCATAATTTATTATTTTATTCATATTTTGTATTAATAATCTTAATCTGTAACTAGTAACTAAAGTTATCAAATAAACACAGTGAAGTAATATCTTTTTTGTAACTTAACTTTCCACCACTGAAAAACAGTATGTGACGACAGTAGAGCTGAAATGATTAGTCAAAAGACAGACTGGCAAACATTTGCGTGCACCATCTTCTTATCTGTAAATGTGATTATTTGGGGATTTAAATAATCTTGGGTTTTATGTATTACTAGAAGAGAGATAACAGAAAATGAGGGTGAGAGCGATGAAACAAAGGTCTTCAGTCTGTGACACTTCAGTTTATGGATGGTGTTTTAAGCCCTAAGCCTCAGGGGTTCCCATTTTATTTGACACATTTATAGACAAAATTATTAATTTATAATGAAAATAATTGTTGCTGCACTAGACATAGAAATCCATTTTAAATGTGTACATGATGTACATGCATATCCATCCAGTTGTTTCTGGTTGTCAGTACTACCTAGAAACATTGCTAGCAAATTGATAATGTGTATAAAGTAAAATCTGTTATACTCTAATCACTTAGTGTATGCAGTATGTATGGAGTGGCACTGAAGGGGAAACTGGAATTTTTACTGAATAACAAAAATTACGGGCAACTACCATAAACCATAAAATGATAAAAGGAGTTTTATAATGAATTTCAGGTTGGTTATACACTGCAGAAGAACTGCTGATATATGTAAGACATTAATAGTGTAAACTGAAGACCACGTTATAGTCTTTGTTAATTTATTTATTCAAGGAAGAATCTTTGAGATTCATGTATTTTATTCTATTTTTAATGTGTTTGTCTGAGGCACAGACCAAGAATTTGTACATGTTTTTCATAATTAATTTTTCAGTAAAACATTTTTTATTATGTGACAGTAGGTCTTTTAATTATGCCAAATGACATTTAGCCCACTCAAGTAAGGTAGCCTACTTGAGTAGAACTTTGAGGTAGGCTACCTTACTTGAGTGTTTCCATTTTATTACACTGCATTTCAGAGCCAAATATTGTAGTTTTTACTCAGTTTATTTGGCACCTAGTGTTACAGATTACTTTACAGATGTAACATAAAATGTGATGAAGGCTACTCTGACACTGAAAGGAGCCATTATCAAACATATAGGCTATTTTTATTCTTTAAGTAGACTTTGCTAGTAGTTCTTCTGTACTTCTACTTGAGTATAACTTTGAAAACGAACTTTTATACAGTATTTTTCTTTGTGACAGCCCATTGTTTCTTTTACTTAAGCACTTCTTCCACCACTGTTATATGTAACACTGATTATATGTAAAACGTTTCACAAACATGATCAAATTATTGACTGAATAACAACCTCTCTCCTCTTGACCTGCTGTCAGTTTGTAAAGTTCTGGCTGCGTCACCCTGTCTGCCCTTGGGCTAAAGAAACAGATCCCAGGTCTGTGGAGGTGTCGTAAAGTCGTGGGACTGACTAACATTATCGGTGCGGTTTTGTTGCCTTACTTATCACATTTAAACGACTTATGGTCTAGAAATCATGAGATAAAATTGACATTTACGGCAGTGTTGTCTCTTTTTTCCACCTTTAATTGTCGGTCTTGTTGACGTAACGACATCTCAGCATCTGGGGTCACTTTACGGCAGAGCGTGCTGGTGTAGGTCAGGGGCAAGAGACTCGAGATCAGTCATCTACAACGAAAAGTCAGTTTTCACTCGGACAACTCACGTCGGATTCAGCACACGCATTAACGGGGCCACGTATATTGGTGGCGGTGAAGCCAGCAGCTCGTCGTCGATCAGTTTGTCTTGGATTTTGACTACTGCGATTTAGCTTAGCGCTTGCTAACGTTAGCCAGATCGGCTCGGCTAGCAGCTCCCCACCTGGCTCCAGTTTTCACCAGGTGACCCCCTCGGATCTTTCACAAAGATGGACAATAACTCACAAGGATTGGGAGGAACCAAAGGAGGTCTCGGGGGTCTCTTTGGAGGCGGTGCACCTGAATACTCCAACACAGAGCTCGCCGGGGTTCCCTGTGAGTGTCGTGTAGTTTTACCATAACCCTAGCTAAATGCTTTCCTAGTTAGCTTCAAAGCTACCGGTAACAGCAACTTGCTGTAACGTTACTGTCAAAACTGTCATGGCCTTTACATTTCTGGCAAATACAACTTCTCAATATATAAGTATGAATTATGTCAAAACAAAGTTAGCTGATATATCTGTTGTAATGTCATTTCAGTGACCGGAATGAGTCCTCTGTCCCCTTACCTCAACGTCGACCCTCGTTACCTGATTCAGGTAAGCTACGGCTAAAGGGGAATTTTAATCTAAGGTGTTTTGTGGATTTTTCTGACTGTAACAACTGTTGTTGTTTTAGGACACAGATGAGTTCATCCTACCCACAGGCGCAAATAAAACAAGAGGACGCTTTGAACTGGCTTTCTTTACTATTGGAGGATCCTGCATGACTGGTAGATAAACAGCTGAAGCATCATAGTGTCACACAACTTCCTTAACTTTTACATTATTTTTTCTGTTCTATAGGACTCGTAGGGGTTTGATTGTTTGCTACAACTGTGAACATTGTCGTAAAAATCGTGACTGTCAAAAGGGCAAAATGGTCAGAAGTATGTGGACATCTAGTCATGCTTGGAGTTGGATCCTTTGGTTTGAATTAGAGGAAGTCTTAATGCCTCAGCTTAAAATTATATTATATACCCAATATCACAAATTGAGTGGCTTTACAATTGTTTAACCCATGATTCGGAAATAGAAGAAACCTCAGGAAGAGCAACAGAGGAGGATTCCCTTTCCCAGGATGGGCAGACATGCGATATTTGTGCGTGTGTACAGAATAGACCAACATAATACAACTACAGTGTGGGTAATCATGATGGCAAAGTTATGAATAGATCATATATGAAGAATGGATCTGGGAAGACTTTAAACAATAGTGTGCTTCCAACTTTGTGGCAACAGTTTTTAGAGGGTGTGTCAACAAAACAACACTCTAATGCACAAAGCCAGGTTCATGAAGACTGGGTTTTCTTTGAGTTTAGTGTTGAAGAATGTAACTGGCCTGCACAAAGCCTTTGGGGCGAACTGGGACTGCAAGCCAAGCCTTATTACCCAACATCAGTAGCCAACCTCATTAATGATCTGGTGCCTGAATGAGAGCAAATCTGCCAAAAAGCTGACGTTTGCTGTCAGTGCTGGAGGCTTTTATAGCAGCAGATTAAGGCTCATGGTTTTAGCATGACATGTTCAACGATCACGTTTGGGTGTCCACATACTTTTTGGTGTTGTGTATCTGGAGTAAATGGAACTGAATAGCTGAATGTTGTATTGAGTGTTGAGCTGAGTGTTGAGTTCCCGTCGTAATTTATTTTCTGAATGCGAGTTGACCAAATTCCTCACTCGGTCTTTCTGCCTCTTTGTTTTGACTACAGGGGCAGCATTTGGTGCTGTTAATGGTCTCAGGATGGGCCTGAAGGAGACTAGTGACATGGCATGGTCCAAACCTCGTAATGTACAGTGAGTAGAGACAGATAATTCACTTTGCCTGTAGTTTTTCCCCTTATATTAACACTTGGGATCACTTGACTTGTCCTCTAAATGTTTGTTCATTCCAGGATTATCAACATGGTGACGAGACAGGGTGCATCATGGGCCAACACTCTGGGCTCTGTTGGTAAGGCCATTATATTGTAACTCAAAAAATTATGTAACCTCATAATAGTACCAGGCATATTAACTAACCTCGCAGATGAAAATCAGATTGCAACATGAACGTACTTATTTAAATGTATATTATTGGTGTGGTGTGTGTTGATGTTGTGTATGTTAACATTTAAGTTTCCCTATTTTAAATGAGTGTGACTTGTGTTATGTGTGTTTATAAGGTAATTTGTTTTTGCTGCCTTTTATAAAACCGTATGCATTTCTGTTTGCCGTTGCAGCCTTGTTATATAGTGCTTTCGGCGTGGCGATAGAGAAGGCCAGGGGAGCAGAAGATGACATCAACACAGTGGCTGCTGGCACGCTAACTGGGATGCTTTTTAAATCAGGCGGTAGGTGTCTTTTCTGCTTGAATATTTGCCATTAATGTGTAGTGTACCATTGTGTTATTGAGTCTGAACTAAGACTATTTGAAAATGCATTTAAATTATGTGAAGATAACTGGATTTAGACTATCTTTTTGTCTCCATTTAAAATCCTCTTGTTGACAATAAAATGAATGGTGACTTTAATCATACTGAATGATCACAGCATGTGATGTCTTCAATTCCGGTTAGCTAGTACGTCATATGAACGTTAGGCTACAACCGATTTTATTTTTATTGGTTAATCTATGACATATGTCTGTTAGAACAAGTTAAATCATCCGATTGCTGTTTTTGTCTGACCAACAGTCCAATTTATTGGGCTGCCCCCGACTAAGGATTTACATAGTCGAATCAGAATCGTCACGTCCTGCCTGTAGTCGAATCGTGTGTTTTTGTGGCGGCGATTGCAAGCCAGGGGGGTTACACACGGTAGCTCTGCTTTAATCTTGAGAAGCTGCAGAGCTGCAGTCTCTTTTCATTTAACTTACACTGTAAATTTCCAGCTAAACTGAGGCTTATTGAAGACCCTTTTCTCTCACTCTTGCCTGTCATTCACCGGTCTTGTGCAGAGTTTAGCATGCATGCCGCGCTGCCAACAACTGTATGCATGTCGCGGTTCCTCGCGGGTCTGTTTAACCGACTATATAAAAACGATATTATATTCTTTGTGTGGTTCATCAACGTTGATAAATTTATCCGAAAGTCCGGCGAGGTGCGGACAACTCTGCACAACACCAGTGGAACTGGGGCTCCGTCTTCAGCAAGTGTTCCTCCACTGCTACAACACACACGCTACGCATGCTACACCTACACATGCGCACTGACGAACCAGGGTTAGGGTTACAATTTTGGATTTATTTATGCACTTTAAAAACATTTATTGAAAGTTTTTTTTCTTTTCACATGTTTATTTACAGCTTTAAACGTTGATATGTATATTGTAATGGGCTGTATATTAACTTATTGGGAGAAAATTGGTAGTTCTATGTAAAATTAGACGTTGAGCACCCCCATATCGCCAAAATGGCATGATCCTTGTTTCACTGCGAAGCTTTGACTGACAGTAGAATCAGGCTCACCCTATCGAAGCATCGAATCTTCGACTATGCCAGGTCAGCCCTACTAATTTCCAAAGATTTTCAAGTTACAGCAATATAAAATGGAGAAAAGCAGCAAATCCTTGCATTTGAGTATCTGAAACCAGTGATTAGCCTTTTTTGCTTAATAAACGCCTTAAACCACAAATTGATGATCAAAAACTTTATCAAAGGAAACAAAGCCGCACTGATAAGTTAGTCAGTCCCATGACTTTACGACACCTCCACAGACCTGGGATCTGTTTCCTTAACCCAAGGGCAAACAGGGTGAAGCAGAACTTTAAAAAACTGACAGTAGGTCAAATGGTTGTTATTCAGTCAATAATTTGATCATGTTTGTGAAACGTTTTACATATGATCAGTGGTGGAAGAAGTGCTTAAGTAAAGGAAACAATGGGCTACCACAAAAAAATACTGTGTAAAAGTTAATTTTCAAAGTTATACTTAAGTAGAAGTACAGAAAAACTAAAATTTTTGTCAATGGACTCACTCATTAATTGTCTAAAAATTTTAGTGCTAGTAAACAACTGCTTCAGCATAAAGAGCTCATTCTTATTCTTGAATAAGTTTACCCTGTCTGAAGTACTGTGTTGAGCCCTTGATAATTATTTCCTCAAGTTTCTGTTTGACAGATGGTTGTGATGCATGTTTATTTTATGTTTACACAGCTTCATCACTCATTTTGTTATTACTATGTGTCGTCAGGTGGCCTAAAAGGTGTAGCCCGAGGAGGTCTGGCTGGTTTAGCCTTGTCTGGTGCTTACGCTCTCTACAACAACTGGGACCACATCACCGGCACCTCGTCATCATCCTCCAGGCTGTACTGACCTCTACCATACACATCTGCTCCCACATTAGGGCCAAATATCTCTCCAGGACACAGCCTTTAACCACAGCGCTAAGAGGAATTAGACTCTGGTCAAATGCAGTGTGCCTTTCATGGGAGTATGAGTTGGTCCCAGTTCACTGGTTCCTAAACATAGCCACTGTCCTTTCCAGGAGTATTCTGGGAATTAAAAGATGCGTTTCAAAATGAAGATGTGAAAATGCGGACTAAACTCCACTGGAAATCCAGATGTTGACTGTCCTATCACACCCCCTCTTCATTTGTCTTTATCCTCCTATCCTATTTGTCACTGATCTGATGGTCAGTGACATGAGGATGCCATATAGAGGTGTGTCAGTTGTTATTTCATTGTTTATGGGAGACTTATTTGTCTTCTTTGATGCTAGTTTTGAAATCAATGAACCCATGAAATTTGGTTTAAATTGGCCAATTTGTAAGGTGAAATCTGGTGTGTGTGAGTGGGGCGCACCAGATGAATGGCAGTGGATTCATGTTCTGACTTTGGACTAAAAGACTCTTCTGTCGTAGAAGAGCAAAGAGATTTTCAACTACGATCTGCAAAAACAGAACTACAGTCAGCTCCACTCTTTTATTTATTGAAGCGTGTCTGCAGTGCTTTCTGTTTTACTGTGCAAAAAGAAATAACTAAAACTGAACTGGAAGTGCTTTTTATGTGGCTCCATAAACCCGCTGTATAAAAAAATCTATACTAATAAAATGGGAAATGTTGACAAAGATTTTGCTTTTAACCAATTTTATTGTGCAAATGTAGACTGGATGTAAAAGGTCATGAGTAGCATATACCATGCAGTGCTCTGTCACAACTTTGTGCTTTTCAAAACCAGAGTATTGCATAGTGTAGACTGCAAAATGTGGTGTGTTAGAAAATAATTATTGCACTTTCAGAACATGTATTTACATCTTGAAGTGGTTTAAAGTTCCACAAATGGTGAACGTGTCAGTGGAACATGAATGCACTGTGGCGATTTAGGAAAAACAGTTTGTAGTCATCTGTAGACAATCAGACATAAAACAGGGCAGAGCTTATGTTTGCTGTCAGAGCTGAGTCAGGTGGCCCGCTTAGTGCAGGAAGAAGTCCCTGATGCGTGTCGCCTCAATCCAGGGGATGTAGGCGGCGGTGCGGGTGAAAACGCTGGGTTTGTTTTCCACGGTGCAGCCAATAGGGCCGAAGCTCACCACGCCGTGCACCTCCCAGCGGTCCTGCCCCAGCTGGCACAGCAGAGGACCACCAGAGTCGCCCTGGGAGAAGAAACAGAAAGATGGGTGTGAAATTTACATGACGATATTTTTTTCAAATTCATTCTCATTTCTACCTCCAACCAGGTCTGTAAATCGCAGTCCTACCTGGCATGCAGCAGGTGGGTCCTCCTTGTCCCTGAATCCAGCACAGATCATGGAGTCTCGGACACGATCACCCCAGAATTTCTTCTGCCGGCAGGTCTTGAAGTCAATGATTGGCAGACGAGCTTGATTCAGGGATTCTGCCAGAGACACATTCTCCTTTCCACCTAACATGCGTTTAAGAAAAACATTTAAGCAATTTAAATTTTATTTGTACTTCTCTCTTACTTTTGGTAATGTTGGTCCATCACTTTGGTCCAGACTGAAATATCTCCACTATTGGACAAATGGGCATATTTTGTACAGACAAGCACGGTTCCCAGAGGATGCATCCTACTGACTGGTGATCCCCTGAATTTCCCCTCGATCCTTCATCATGTCAAAACTAATGTCAAATACTTTGATTTATTGATTGCAAACTAATGATATTTAATTTTTTTAATAACCCTTATCTAACCCATTGAGATAAAATCTCCATTTCAAGGCCACCCCGGCCAAGAAAGGCAGCATTACCGCTAGTTTGATATTACAGACAGAATGTCAACAATATAACTAAGACATCTACCATTTCACATATACACATATGTGACAGTAACAGAACACTATAAAAACCAGCACATTAAGACATCTTCAAATAAAATACACTAATGGATTTCCTGCTTGTTTAAAACATTTATCTTTAAAAAAAACTCTGTAGTTAAGGATATAAACCTTTCTGTTAAGTACTAATTAGCAAATGTTGGCATGCTAAGACGCTAAGCCAGTGAACATAGTGAACATTATACCCGCTGAAAATCAGCATGTTAGCATTATTATTGTGAGCATGCTAGCTTGGTGATGTTATATGGAAGCAAAGAAACGCCATAATTTGAATAATAAAAGAAACTGAGAACTTAACCGACACTGATATTGATAGCATATAAACTTTTTACTTTGCAAATTATCTATATGAATTTATTTTAATTCCTTTGTTTAACATTTACCGAGGGTTGATTTCAAGTGTCCTCTGGAGCATTGATGTTAAAGTTTGAATTTTAGTGTCTGAATTTCACCAGTCCAATATGAGCGACAATTTGAGAAACTTAAGGAAATGAACTTTTCTGAAGTGTATTTTAAATAGAGGTGAGCTGAAGCTGCATACATTCAGAAAGATGGTTTTCAAAGTAAAATATTTTAATATCATTTTATATTAATTAAAACCTCCCTGTGACCCTTCTACCAATGTGTCTCTGAGCAAGACACTTAACCCCTAGTTGCTCCAGAGGCGAGCGACCTCTGACATACTTAGCAATTGTTAGTCGCTTTTGATAAAAGCGTTAAATGAATAAATGTAATGTAATTAATTTATTTTAATATTAATTATAGTTTTGATATAAATTTAGTGGAAAGTATATTTAGTAAGTAAGTATTCATGTTTCAGCATATTAAGTCATGGTTAAAGTCGCCTATAGGATTCAAATGGTGATGGCCTTTCTCAGCTTCTATAATGTTAGCATTTAGCTCAAAGTACAGACCATTGGATATAATGACTTTTTCCACAGCTTTTCCCCTCTCTCTTTAATATCCCCTTTTCTCCACTCACCCCGGGTGTCTCCCCAGCCTGTGACCCAGCAGTAGTGTCCCGGGTTGAGGCTGGTCTGCTTGCGCGGCAGGCAGGCGTAGCGGATGAAGTTTGAAGGGATGATGTCTGTGCCCGCTTTCACCAGGGCGATATCGTAGTCCAGCTCACTGTGAGCTGGGTAACGGAAGTTCTCGTGCCGGTAGATTCTCTTCACGGGGAAAACCCTCTCTGCCTTCTCTGAGCGCTTCAGCTGGTGCTTCCCCAAGACAATCCTCCAGCTCCCAGCATCCTCAGCTTTACCCCTGAGAGACCAGAAAAACAGCTATAAGGCCTTTGTGGTGTTTTCTTTTTTTCACTACTTATAATAATCTATTGAAACATCACTAAATCTGCTACTCTGTGTTTCTTTTTCTGTGTTGGATGGATGTGTTTCTTACTTTTGGAAGCAGTGAGCAGCAGTAAGGATCCAGTTCTTGTGGATGAGAGTTCCTCCACAGACGTGAATGTAATGTTTACTTCCCCTGGGACGAACCTGTAAGAGACAGACAGACAGCCTCCTGAGTGATGTGAGATTATTTTAATGGCCAGCTCAGAGGTAGTCATTTTAATTGTCCTTATATTTCTCACAGAAACATAAAAAATGCCAAACATGCACTAGCTCCTACTTCTAAAATGTGAACATTTGCAGATTTTGTCTATTTTACCTCAATTTTATTTGACTATCTTTGGTTTGCCAGAGAAAAAAAGTAATTTGAAGACACCAACTTGGGCTTTGGGAACCTGTAATGGGCATTTCCCCCTATATTTTATACACTTAATTGAAAACACAACTGATAGCTGCAGCCCCAGAAGAAATAAGAATTTGGTCCAGACCCTTGTCCAGGTGGAGATCTGTATGTAACATTTTCATGAATTCTATTATTTGGTGTCCTTGGTGTCCTTTGGTGTCCTCCTTACAAAGACAGATTTACCTGCAGAGAGACCTGCCAGGGCCAGGAGTGAGGTCTGGCTTCGTTCCCTGACACAATCCTCTCAGCCATGTTCGGCTTGAAGTGAGCCATACCACAATCCTTAGGCCAGTCTAGGAGGAGAGAGACACCACACAAAAACTAGCGTTTCCAATAAACAGAAATTTAAAAAACCCTGAAACTATGTTTTAACAGGAGCCTCCGTGTTTATTGCTAAAGTGTTTTGAAGTGCGTGTTTCTGTTCGCCCTCACCCAGGTGGAGGAGCTTGTGCTGTGGCTGTCGTCCGGGGATGAGTGTGTATGCAGCTGCAGGCAAAGATGCCTTGCTCAACAGCAGCGGCAGCAGCAGAGACAGAAGTAGGAGCAGAGGAGGTCCTGGTACAGCCATCGTCTTTCACAGAATCACCGTCCAGTACACATCCCACGCTATTTATACCAGGCAGCAAGCACACGCTGATGTACATATACAGGTACACATACAGTATACACACACAGCAGCACACCTCCGGGGACAATGAGCTGTATCACAACAAAAGCCGAGCGCTGGATTGTTCTCCTGCAGCTGTGAGTTTCCACTGCCTCTGAGAAAAAGGGGATTTCGGGGAGTCCTATCAGCACTTTCACATACATATACTGTAGTATGCTCACAGTACACCAGCATGCACACTGGACAAAGGCAATGCCGCACTGTACACAAACAAACTTCATGTCACATGACTTATTGAAGTGACATAGTGACCTGAAAGTGACCTTTATCTCTGATATCCCAAATCCTCACGATAGTTCATCCTGTGTAAACATGACTCAGTGGAAAACATGTTGTTACCCATGTGTTTACCTTTACCTACACCTACAGATGGATATTCATACTTCTAGCCACGTTAGCAGCATGATACTCTGGATGGCAAAGTTGGACTTTTGGTTGGTCCACTACTTTTATCCAGAATGAAATATCAAAACTATTTGATGTATTGGCTCAAAATTTGTACAGACATTCATGATCCTCAGAGGATGAATTCTAGTGACTTTGGTGACACACAGACTTTTTCTCTAGTGCCACCACAAAGTTTACATTTGTAATTTTAAGAGAAATGTCTCCACAACCATTGGATGGACTGACCAATTTGACACAGATATTCATTTCCCCCTCGGGATGTATCCCCATGACTCTGGATATCCTCTGACTTTTCATCTCAGGTGAAAATTTTAATTTGTCCAATACTTTGGTTTATGATCAAATACCTGTAAAACTAATGACATTTTCATCAACTTCAGCTCTACTTTATTTTTAGTGCTACCATGTTAAATTAAGATGGTGAACATGATCAAAATAATACCTGCCTAGCATCAGCATGTTTGCATTATTACTGTGAGCATGTTAGTATGCTGACATATCATGATAAAAGCTTTCACAAAGACGCTAGCCTGGCTGCGGAATCTCTACGAAGCTCATTAAATACACATCTAGGTCACAATTGTAAAAACAAACAAACAAATCCCTATCAAATGTGTTTTTATGTTATATTTAGATATAGTTACTAAATTGTTTTTCAAACTCTTAAATATTGATATTGGGATCAGCCTCAGAAATTCAGCATTAGTTGGGCTATATTTGGTTCATGCAAATTTTTATTATTCTTTATAATCTGTTTTTCAACAACTTTACAGTTGACAGTTGTCTGTGGAACTACTCACTAAAGAAGAAAAGGTCAAAATTGTTTAAAGCGTATTTGCGGACTGTGTACAGACAGGTAGCCTACACTGATTTTGTTAATTAAATTCAGTTTGCCACCAGTGTGTTGCAGTCGAGGCAGAGGTCTGAAAGCCAGAACAAATGAAACTAAAACTATGTGCTTGGCTAGATATTACAAGAGGTCAGTGGAAAAAATAGTTATGTAATTTGGATGCATTGACCCTTTAAGACCCGAAAAGAAGCCAACAGAGAACCTCCCGCTCGCTCTACACACATCTGTGAAAATATGACAACAATAACTGCAGTAGAAGCCACTAGTGAGATGAGCTTTTTTTCTGTGGTGAATGAGAGAGAATGTGCCCGCTCATCTGAATGGCAGCGCCTGAATGGTCAAACCTCACCACTGTGGTTCACCAAGTTTACATATAACTCAATGTTGTGTATGTTTTCCACACTGAATGAGTTGAGTGAGTGTGAGAGTAGAGGGACGGAGAGTTTAGTGGCTCAGCCGCATATTTTTGAGTAAGTGTTTACTCTTAAACGTAGTATTTAAACTGAGCCACCTCCTGTGTTATTATCTGTGTAAATACTGTATTTGTAGTAAATCCTGAAATGTGCTTCCATTGCACTTCCCTCATTTGTCAGTTGTAAACAGTCGGAGATCCTGCCTGGGCTTTTTTCTTATGTCCAGAAGAATCTATCGTCTCAGGTTCAAATAGGTTCAAAGATTTATGACAAACTTTTTATTTGCTATCCTCTTCACTTATGTTTTACACTCAACATTTTGCCATCATAACTGTATATATATATATATATATATATGTGTGTGTGTTCTGCTGTGTGTCTGTTCTGTACACACAACATCTATTGCATGTCTGTCCGTCCTGGTAGAGGCAGCTATGGAATTATTTTAGTGCCAGCACAAATTGAATCTGAATTTTAAAGTTTTGAATTTGAAATATAAAAAAAATTTATTTCACAGACTGAAATTGAATTTAAGTTGTCTTGCTTTCAGCTTGTGAGCGTTATTTCAAATTCAGCTCAGAATTCATTTTTCAAATTCAGTTTTAACTCAGCGACATCCGGGGAACTGTAGACTAGAAAAGAAGTCAGCCATGACAAACTGTGAGAGACTACACAGTTACCCCTCCCCAGAAAGCCTTGTGGTCCGAAGTCCTTTGAAAGGAGTTGGATTGAATCAGAGCTCTTGCATTCTAGTCTGGTCCCCTGGATGAGTGCCTCTGAGTTTACACTAAATAGTGAGAAACTGAATTTGACCATCAAAGTATTTGACCTCAACAAAATAAATATTTTTAAAGACAAAATTAAGTGCTAATTTGTTTGTGATTCAAATTAATTAAGTCAAACATTTATTGAACACTTATTGAACATTTGTTATATTGTCATTTCAAGAAAACTATATTGTGATAATTATTGTTGTTGTTTTATTGTCCCAACTCTATACTCAAGGGAAGTACAAGTACTCCAAATTTGTATTCATAATAATAGTTTTTCAACTGCCTTCTGAAAACAAAACACATTTCTTTATAGCAAGAGATATACAAAGACAAAATATCGTTTTATTGAACATTTACATTAACAAACGTATTACTTGTTAGTTGCCTTACTAATTTACCGGTAAAGTCAGCAAAGCACTCGCTGCACAGAGTATGGTAATTATTGAAAACATCAACATTTTTCTTGGTGATAGGAATCAACCCAAAACATCACGTCGCCCTCCATCACCAGTAGAATTTATACTCTTGCTAAATGGTGGATCCTAATGAGTGGAGGAACACGTTTTATAACATTGCATCTCCACTTTTTATGTCAGATAATGAAAAGGAAGTCAGGACACCAGCAGGATAAAACAACATGAAAGTGAGAACTGTTCCCAGTGTCTCTCTGAGCTTCATTCAATCATACAATCAATACAAATCCATCAGATTAGTCTTCAGAATCAGTCAGCTGCCTTTCTTGAGCCACCACACCACCCAGGCCTCCTCAGCGACCTGATCACACTCTTCTTGCGGCAGTGTCCGCTCCCCTGCGAGGGTGACTTAGGATGGCTGGTGCCTTCCTCTCTGTATACCTCCTCTTCTTCTTTTGCATTATCTCCCTCTGCTCTGCTTTTTCTACAAATAGCTTCTACTGTTTCCTCCTCCCTTTTGGCTCCTCCTTCTTCCTCCACCTCCCTCCCTGTGTCTGCCTCTGGTGTCCCCTCACTCTCATCCTCCACCATACATGTCGACGTGATTATCATCTCAGGCGGATTAAGTTCTGGCGCCATGGCCTTTATCACGCTCGATATGATAGGAGGTTTTGGTGCTTTCTTCTTCTTTGAGATACGTTTAGCTGGTCGGGGGCTGCTCTGGAGCTCCAGATGTTTCTGTATTGCTGAGGTCAGCACCTCCGGGTCCACAGATGCTCCATGAACGTCCCATGTCATCCCATCCTCGTCCCACTGCACCTGCTTCATGCTTCCTCTCCTCCCCATCTTTACCCTCTCCTCTCCTTGGATCTTCAGACACGACCTCCTCCTCTCCAGATCGGAGGAGGCAGAGTCCCACGGTGGGTCGTCTCCTTGTCTCTCCTCCTCCCCCGCACTGCTTGCCAGGAACATGCTGGAGGACGGGGACACCAGATTGGAGTTTGACCCCAATGAAGACTTAAGGTTCAGTCTTGATCCAGGCGGTGAGCCCAAGACGGAGTGGGAGTCCATGTTTGAGGTGGAGATGCCGAGGCCCCACAAGGAGCCGGCAGGAGAGACTGTCTGTACAGCTGCGTCTACTAGTTCCAGCTGTGAAGTCATTGTACCCCTCTCCCTGAACATCTCAACCTTTTTGATGCCTGCTCTGGTGTTGAAGTTGCACCTGCAGCAGTCACCCAATTGAGAATCACTCAAGGAAGAAACCAGGGGTGTCCTCCAACCTCGGCCTGTCAGACAACTTTGCCCTGGCTGCCGTGGCAGCTCAAGATGGCAAACAGAGGCTCCTCTTCCTGATTCTTGTCCCTCTGCTAGAGAATTAGGCGTCAGGTAGTTAGACATTTGCACATGGGTCATCACATCTCCAGCCTCCGGTAACAGTGTGCCTCCAGGACTCTGCAGCTCTTCCACCTCATCATCAGCAAGGCATCCAGGATCTGATGACACACCACCTCCCACTATGCTAACAGACGACTGGTTCGGGGAGGGGAATGTAAAAGAAAGCAAGTTATTCTGCAAGAAGACCTCCTCCTCTGTGCTGGTGAGATGGTGGAGGTCGGGGGAATTGGACGACAAGTGTGAGGAGGAGAGACCCTGCAGGGGTGTCGGCAGGGGTGTCGGCAGGGGTGACTGCAGTGGAGAGCGTGTGGGCGAGGACACAAGTAAGACTTTCTGTGTTCGTAGTGAAGAAGAAGAATAAGAAGAAGTTAAAAGATCTACAGGTGGTAAAGTTGGAGTGTGCAGGGGGGAGACAAGGGGAGAGGGTGTGGTTGGTGGAGTGGTTGTTTTGGACATGGGAGAGTCCGGTGCAGTAGAGAAAGTGGTTTCCTGGCTTAGACTAGAGGGACGTGAGGTCCCATCTTTCCATACAACTGTCTCTGGAGTGCTGCTGCGGCTGCGTGTGCTGCCGCTACATCCGCTCCAGCGCTGCATGTTGGTAATCCAGCGCTCGCTGAGGGCAGGAGGGCTGTGCGCGTCCATGTTTGAAGCAGTGAGTGACAACTGGTGGCTGTTTGCGTTGATGTGCTGCCACATGTGAGGATGCAGCTGCTGGAGCATCACCGAGTTCTGCTCAGAGTGTGTGTTGGTGCTGGAGCTGCGTTTCAGGTTTGTTTTGACCAAGACTGGGTCCCACTTGTGCAACTGCCCTGTTGCCATGACCACATCCATGGAGCTCTTAGAGAGGGAGAAAATGGGAGTGCGATCATCCTCGTCCTCCAGTCCCGCAATCACAGCTTCACTGGAGAAAGAGACTGGCTGACTGCCCGAATAACAGACTGGCTGGAAGCTCTCAGACGCAGGGCGTACGGGCCTCGCCATGGCAGCATCAACCTGTGAAGAAAAACACATCTTTGAGTGTGTAATCTCTCTTTATCCTTAAACCAGCTTTGACACAGCATTGACATATCATCAGCTTTAAAGCTGATAAAGCATATGGAACTTGTTAGCAAACATTTGGAGTTGTGCTTCTTGTCACATGATGAATGTAAGTCAAATTTCAATCTTTTTTAGCTCTGAAATTATCTGGTTCTTTAGCAGCTACAGTACGTGTGGAACATGCATGTGTGGAACATGTAGCTGTTCACCAGCTAGTCTCTCTGCCTGCTGTTTGGTGCTAAGCAGGTAATGTACACTGTATTTTAATAGCTTTTTTCTGAAAACAGCTGCCTGCTGAGAGCGAACGCTTCAGTTTTTGAACATATTAATAAGTGAGCCTTAAGGCTCTCGTGGACCTTCAGTGTCGGCCAATTGCCGTGCTGTTCGGACTACACAACTTGCCGTTTTGTAGTCATTGTGGCATTCACACTACATGACCGATTGTAGACAGGGGTTCACACACTACACGAGCTGACAACGACTCTGTCACCATGTTTTGTCAAGAAAACACACATGAAATGGGAAATGGGAAATGATTCGAACCTACACATGAAACATCTGTTGTTTTGTTATTATAAAGATACCAATTATAAAGACAATGACTATTGGTGAAAGAATGGATCAGCACACACAGGTAGCAGGGATTGTCTGAGCTACAAAGAGAGCTGGAGGTGAGTAAAAAGTGTTTTGTAGTGAAAATGTAGCTGCCTGCTCTGCCAGCTGCCTGCTCTCATTGACTGGATGTGGATGTCGAGTCGGCCGACTCCTCCAGATATTTGGCATGCTAGATATCTGGCAGACGTCGAGAATGTGTCAGTGATGTGTCAGGGAGCCGTTTTGATGAGTAGTTTACACATAACTACTGGCGACCGCCAATTGATCACTGATTTACTCCTGATTACAGCTTGTGACCGGCAAATCGGGCTTTAAATCGTGTAGTGTGAACTAGGCTTTAAATGTCCTATTAGGTGATTTTGTTGCATTACATGCGGTTTCCACGTTAGCAGCCTTTATGCAAAACCAAGCTAACCAGCTGCAAGCTCAAGCTTCATATTATGAGAGTGGGATCAGTCTAATTAGTTAACTCCCTGCAAGAAAGCGAATAAGCGCATTTCTGAAAATCAACCATTGCTACTTCTCAAACTATTTCTTTATTTGGGGGAGGGGGGTGAGTATACAGATACAGGGTCAGATTTTTGTGCGACGCCCCTGCTCAACCCAGTCAATGCACATACACACACACACACACACACACACACACGCCAAAACATTTACATGCACTCCCAGATTAGCCTAATGGGATTACACAATCCAGATTATTTGATTATTGAGACAAAGCGTAGATTGATCTAGACAGTTTAAGCGAGTATTTGGCCTTCAACTGACAGAAAGACAATGAAGCAAAAGAGACAAAGAAAAGGAGATACAGTGAGAATGGTAGAGGTTATTAGAAAATACAATGAACCTGTTTTCAGTCAGTGTGCATTATTCTTACATTATTCATGCATTCTTCTGTGTATGTTTTTTTTTAAAGTAGGTTATGCCAGTTCTTTAGTCCCTGATGTATTTAAAACCAATGCTACTTTGCCTGATTTAGTAACACAAAAACATATAATATATCCATATTTACATTACAATTAACTGCCTCACTGTAAAATTAACCTCTGTCCCAAACTGACCTGGTGGTGTTTCGACTACAACTGACCTGCTGATATCCAGACTACCTTACAATTTGTCTGTACTGGAAGAATGACCACCCAGCGGCAAGCCACATGAATTATCGTCTGTGTGCACAAAAATACAGCGTGATGTCAGATAAAAGAGAAAAACAACCTCTTACCTTTAAATTCTCACTATGTGTCCTGTTTTGCCCTCTGCCCTGCCACAGAGCAGGTGGTGCTAAATGGTGTCCCTCCCTCCTCCCCTCACTCCTTCCACCCTTCCTCCCTCACTGCTTAAGAAAATCACCTTTCGTGTTTCCAGCAGCCTTCACAGCCTCAAACACTCAATTATCCTTTCCGTGTGACTTGTCTTCAGTTTGATTTTCTCCTCTATCTCTTCTCTGATAACAGGACCTTATGTAAAGTTGCAATCAGCATGAATATGAGGATTTCCCTTTGTGAATATGTTTGTTTTGTGATGTGAGCATGTGCGTGGGGGAGAGGGCCAGTACTCCACCTTTAGCTCTAAGGATTAGCTGTCATCTCATTAGCTGCTGTCCAATCTCTTAACAGAGTCTGCATTTGTGTGTCAGTGAATCAACGGTGGGTGGATGAGTGGCTAATGAGCATTCTGAGTTAAGATCAGATCAGTTGTTAGGGAAGTCACATGTATATATTACATTACATGCATAATACATGCAGATGTATTACATGTCTATTACTCAGTTATTTACATGGATGTTGTTTGTCAGGGGGGTTAGATCTAGCTCTTGAAAGCAGTGGATGAATTAACACATGCTAACAGTTCTGTGAGGCCGTACTAACAGGCACAGCAGTGCTTTGAGCTAAATTGCTTACATTAGCATGTTAACATGCTCATGATTACAATTACCATGTTCACTGTCTTAGTTTACCCAGGTCGAAAAGAAGTGCTCTTAAAGGCATTGAAAATGTACTAGAAATTCACATAGTATGCTTATAGTACAATCATACTTCTAACATGCTTACTGCAAGTGTCTTAAAGATATTTTCCCTTGAGCTTTCACATACTTCTCAAAAGTATACTTTGAATAAATTGGTAATAAATATATGCTTAATTAGACTTTAAATGAATATGCTTAAATATAAGCATATTTTTCACACCATGTAAGTCTATTTATTAAAAAAAATATTTGTACCACTCTAAGTAAATACTATTTAGGTTTACTTTGTTGAAGTATATTGTTAAACAACAACCCTAACCTCCTACACAGCCCTCTAGAGCAGTGCATTCAATTTGACCAATCAGAATCAAGGTTTTCAAATCAACGCCCCAATCACACTGCGTGAAAGTCCGCTGCACGAAAGTACCTCGCGGTTAGGTTACTGTGTCATGTTAACGTAGTGTTGTTGAGAGGGAAGCTAATTTTGGCCAGAAAATCATGTTGTTTCCCAGGTTTACTTTGTTTTACTTTCCTGATTCGGACATGGCAAAGGTGGACACCACAGACATAATAAGAAAAGAGCACAGAAGGGAAGAATATCAGGTCAGCTCCCATGCACAAGTTAAATCATAGACTTCCTGACTGACAGGAGTCAGCAGGTGAGGCTTGGAAACATCACATCCAGCACGCGGACTATCAGCACTGGCGCCCCCCCTTCCATTCTCCCTCTACACCAACGACCGCACCTCAGGGGACCCATCTGTCAAACTCCTGAAGTTCGCTGATGACACAACGGTCATCGGCCTCATCCGGGGCAGTGATGAGTCGGCCTACAGACGGGAGGTTGATCAGCTGGCTCTCTGGTGTGGTCAGAACAACCTGGAGCTTAACACGCTCAAAACTGTGGAGATGACCGTGGACTTCAGGAGGAGCCCCCCCACTCTGCCCCCATCACCATACTCAACAGTCCTGTGTCTGCTGTGGAATCCTTCAGGTTTCTGGGTTCCAATATATCCCAGGACCTGAAGTGGGAGCCCAACACTGACACCATTATCAAGAAGGCCCAGCAGAGGATGTACTTCCTGCGTCAGCTCAGGAAGCTCAACCTGCCTAAGGAGCTGCTGATCCAGTTCTACACAGCCATCATCCAGTCTGTTCTCTGCATCTCCATCACTGTCTGGTTTGGATCTGCCAGCAAAAAGGACAGGGGCAGACTACAACGGACAGTCAGGACTGAAGAAAAAATCATCGGTGCCAACCTGCCCTCCATTCAGGACTTATACATTTCCAGAGTCAGGAAACGGGCAGGAAACATCACTGCAGATCCATCTCACCCCGGACACAATCTGTTCCAGCTCCTCCCCTCTGGTAGGCGCTACAGAGCACTGTACGCCAAAACCAACAGACACAGAAGCAGTTTCTTCCCACAAGCTATCACTCTGGTGAACAGCTGATTTCTGACTCACAGTGTCAGGAACAATTCCTGTGCAATAACCCAGTAACTCTGTCTCTAATCAGCCACCTGTTTAATGGTTTCCACTTATTATTTATGTATTCCCCATTCTCTATTCTAGTGCTGTTCATACTATGTCATTTTATATACTATATACCAATACACCTACATCAGGTCATAGGTCTTATTTATTTTTTCCATCACACTGGGTACATGTGTACATGTATGCATGTATGTGTATGTGTACCTGTATATCATATCCACCTTCAACATGTACATAATGAGAATAGTTTACTCTTGCATCCTTTGCACTCTGATCACTGCACTATTTGTCAATATGTCTATATTGTTTTGTTCATAGTGTGTATGTTGTCTATACTGTAGCTTGTGTCTGATTTTATTTTATTATTATTGTATTATGGTATTTTTGTACAAGTAAGCACTTCATGAGAAATGTATAATCGAATTCCTCGTGTACACATACCTGGCAATAAAACTGATTCTGATTCTGATTTTGAAATGTGAAGAGAGGTGTGCCTTCAAAGTGCTAGCTTAGCTGGAGTGGACAGATGCAGATACTGCCGGTGTTCTGACGATATATGCTGCCTTGTCGAAAAATGCTACCAGCGCAGTTCGACAGCGCTACCTTATGTGTTCCCTTTTCCAATCCCATAAAGTTATAACTCTCATAGTATTATGACATCTTCTGTTTTTGATTATATTATCACATCATTTCAAGGATAGTGTATTCTATACACTAATATCCCCTATCAAACAATGCTTCCACTACAGAATCATTTTATATTGCAACACTACTCACTCCATGTGTACTGTACTGAGATGGGGAGCATGAAATCCTATATTATGCCATCTTTATTTAGGATATCAGGGGTAGTGTATTCTGATAGACTAATAATGATTTGTTTTTTTTATATTACTGACAATCAGCCACTGTCTCGACGGCATGCCCAACAGCAAGGTTGCACAGAGTTATGGGCGTGGAAACAGACCACACTTGTGGGTCACACGCATGTGCAGAACCGCTAAGTAGCCCATCTTGATAGGTAGCATAAATCGACAGAACACCAGCAAAAATCCTCCTTCTTTGTGGTAAGTTAATTATTGTTAGCAAGACAACACATTTGTGTAGCCTAACTAATGTTGAACTCACTCTGGGTTTGAAAATACTTTTCCTAGGTGGATAGCTGGTGTGCATTAGCATGCTAGCTAACACGTGGATTTATAACTTTAATAGTAATTTTCTGATATTTATTAGCTGACGTTAATTAACTAGCATCTTAATAGCTTCATAATCTAGACAGCAACTTTTGTCTGCCTTAGAACCAGTGATGGGAGTAATGCGTTACAAAAGTAATGCAATTACAGTCATGTATCGCTTATTGCTGTAATGCAGTAACCTTAAATAATGCATTACTAATAAAATAATGCAATAATGCATACTAATAAAAAAGGGAGGTGATGGGGCAATGGATAAGACGCATGCCTTTGGTGTGAGAGTTTGAGTGAGACCAGGCTTCGATTCCCACTGTGACCCATCCTCTGTTGTGTCCCTGAGCAAGACACTTAACCTCTAGTTGCTCCTTTTAACCAGAAATTAAGTGGTGTTTTTTTTATATATAATTCACAAACACCACAAAACATTTTGCCACTGCAAAATAATTCTACCTGTTGCTGGAATTTGATGGTTGAGAATGTAGGCAGGCCTGTGGATGCGTGTGTGTGAGCACTCACTTTAGCTTTTATACTGTTAAGATGAGGTCTTTATCAGAGTATTAATGCAATTATTATGATGCTGTCTATATGCTAAAGAAAAGGTTCACATTTTTATAATAGAATACTCTAATGTCCATACTTAGCTTATCCTAATTAAATTGTATAGCTGTAATAACAATTTGTCTTTCTCTGTTTGTCTGTCTGTGTGTATGTATGACCACTTCCGATAATCCAGTAGTATCTGGTGTTTACTTTTGTTAACTGTTATAATACTTCTGATTGTTTCTTGTTCTACCCCGATTACTCTTGCTGATTCGTGAGGTTACAGTCCCCAAGAAGATGTTTGAAAGACTCTACAAGTCACGAGTTCCCTTTTTTTTACCCAAGACCTCAAGACATTAAACAAAATACTTGTTTCCCTTTCACAGATGCTGTGATAAACCTCCAAATACCACAGCATTTGCTGTGCAAATCCTCATTTCGCAGAGTATATAGTATATTTCTTTTTCACCTGGGTGTGCTTTTGTAAGATGGAGGAATGATGTTATTATGATGTTTTATACATATTAAGGATTTCAAACAAATAACAAATCTAGCAGAAACATTAAAAATATGTAGTAAATAAAAATGTCTATTGTGTGGGATGAAACTGGAGCCCCTGGAGTAAACCCACACATACACGGAGAGAATACACAAACTACACAGAGAGAGAACCAGAGCCAGAACTGAACACCAGTTGATCCCGTGCAGTCCACAGTGACAGCTTGTGTGGCGGAAATTGGACAGAAAATGCCACTGACACTGCGGTGTAGACAGCAATGTATCTCCTCTGATCCACATGGAGCCTCCTTCAGCTTATTTTCACCTGGCAGAGAAAAGGGTTCACTGGTACCGAGGTTCACCACCTCTGTACAGGTCCCACCCAACCGGTAGGAGTGTATCATACCTCACTGGTTTCCCACCCATAAAAAATGCACGCATTTGTTAATATTTTAGATGTGTGGAGTCTCATTCACCTTCACACATACTCACCTCTCTATATATACTTATCCTCTGCTCTGCACCCAGATGTTGATCTTCTATCTTCTCCTTTATTTCAGACTTCAGCTGGCTAGCTTCCCATGGACCCTGAAGATGTACAGACACGAGTAGTCAGGATGGCCCCAGTTGCTCTTGACTTGCAGCTTCACAAAGTTGAAGACACCTTTTTTTTGCGACAGGGTGGGAAAGGGCGATGACTAAATGTCCACGCCCACCTTCAAAGGCCCAGCAGCTTCGTGCTGAAAGATAAAGTGAAAAAGAGAGTGTAGGATGTTGTATGTATAAAAAATAATAGACAGAAAAACAATGTCAGCTATTATCATAGAGCCATCTGTTTTGTGTTTGTAGTTCCTACCTGAATAACAGTCCTTGGGCTCACAGAAAATATCTGTCCTGCCTCTTGTGTCTGGTACTTTTTTGAGCATAGCTGGAATAAAACACTGGCCCCTGCACACAAAAGCATACCCAAAGAAAATAAGAAAGCAGTCTAAAAAGCAAGTGTGAATTACAATCTGACAAATGAAAATGGCAAAGATGATTTAGATGTCTCACCTTGAGACTCCAGAGTGAAGATGGGCATAGTGTCTGCTGCCGGAAGCAGGTAGATCTTCCTGTGCTTTAACCTGCTCGTCCTGTAGCTGTCTGAGTTGCTTCGCCACGTCCTATTAGGAAGAAGAGTTAATTAAATAATGCTGCATGTTAAAAACTTTGGGATAGTAATACTGTATCCTGACATCAATCTGTATTTCACATGTAGGTGAGAACATCTTCAGACTGATTTCGTTTAGGTGCACAGAAAGAATAAAAATGTTTCTATCTAAAGAAACAGTCAAGCCACTTCCATGGGCTTAATTGTAGTCATGACAATAAATAACTTATGTAATTTATTTTCACAAAAATTCCATCCGTAAAAAACACAATGACAGAATGTTTGACTATTTGGGATTCGTGTAATTTTTAATAAAACAGCTAAAAGTGAAAATCCTTTCAGATGGAGGACGCTGGAAAAAAAATCTTATCAAATGGGGATCCGTGGTCTAATTTGTGGCAGTTTAGGGGTCCTTGATATTCTATTGTGAAGCTCATTTTGTTGTATTGAGCTGAAAATGACACATGCACTCAATGCAAAAAATACTGTCAGATTCAACCAATCTGACAGCAGAGGAAAACACAACCAAAATCAAACATTATTTTAAAATTTATTTATTTTGGAATTTAATGATTTTTTAAATTTGAAATGTGGGAGGAAACTGGAGCAACCAGAGAAAACCCATGCCAACACGGAGAGTATAGAAACTCCATACAGCAAAGATCAAGGCAGGGAATCCAACCCTGATCAATGCTGTGAAGCCACAGTGTTAAACACTGAGCTGCTGTGCGGCACTGAACGTTTCTCACAGCGGACATTTTGACTCAAGTGTAAATGGTAAATGATCTGTACTTGTATAGCGCCTTTCTAGTCTTTACAACCACTAAAAGCACTTTTACACTACATCACATTTACCCCATTCATACACTTAGGCATCTGCCATCAGAAACAGAACTGAACAGAACTGCTACTGTACATCAAAATGGCCGCTGCGAGAAAGGTCGGTTGACAGGTCAGTCCAGAGTGAGACAGGTTTAAGCTACTGGACCACCACATGTAATGCACCACATGAAGGTGGTGCTTGCAGCTTTTCCCACGGCTGAAAAGAACCTGGCAACTGCGGACATCTTTGGGGGTGAATTGAGGAGGGCATTTATATGGATTTTCAGATACTTCACAACAGCATCATCAAAAGATGTATTGTTTGATGCCATTGCAGCCTCCAGTATCTTTTTTGGAGAGCCAAACTCCCGGTCAAGGTCTTTAATCACGGCTTTGTTGACTTTTGTCATGCAGTTCTTGGTTTTTCCAACAACAGGGCCAGTGATTTTGATCTCATCCGCTACGTTGTCGGACAGACGCTTGATGATGGCGTTGATGTCTGCCACCTGCATGGACCTTTTGGTTTTCAAAGGGGCCTTTGTGACAAGCCTCATGAGCAGGGCAGTGATGAGTTTGCTGGTCATCCGTTCTGATGCGGAAGAAGAGGAATCATTTAACACTGCGGACATATCCCCACCTTCTGAGTGTGACACCTGACTATCGTTAGGCACTGGTGTACAGGAGGAAGTGATTGCTCTGGGTTTAGAGGTTCCTTCTTCAGGAGCTCCTGAAGTCATCTCAACATTGCATTTGAGCAATTGCTGACTTTCAACATGAACCCTGACATTCAAGTTCTCACTATCAAAATCATGGCAGACGGATGCAGATACTTCATCATCATTAATAGATGATACTCTTGAAGTCTGCCTGTTGCTGGCTTCAGGGCACTCCAACCTGATAATGGCATTTTCTGGTGGTGTGGTCAGCACTGTTGTGATTAGGTCTTTGATGTCAGTTAATGCACCTGCCACTTCCTCGCTGTGGCTTTCTTTGTTTGATGGCTCCATCTCCATCCAGAGCAGCACCTGCTGCAAGAACTTTTTCACTGCGTCCTCTGTGATGGCATATGCATTTGTCCTGACAGAGGCAGAGGTACTTCTCACGCATGGGACCGTGGGAATCTTATATGTGTGGCCAGCCATCAGATTACTGTATATTTTATCAGTCAGCTCCTTTGAAAACTTCCTGATCACGCCACTGGATGCGATGTCTTCCAGTGTTTTGTTGGATTGTGCTGCAGCTTTCTCTGGCAGGTTGAATTCATTAAACAAGCTGTCAACATCATTTTTGATGGTCTCAAAATTTAGTTGAGAAAACTGCTGCTCTCTCATGCTGATCAATGTCGAGTTGCTGGTTGGATCACTAGATGCACGTCTGGGCCTTGGAGAATAAGGAACAGTTCCTGGTAAAATGCCATCAATAGCTTCGTCAAAGACATCCTCTTCCATGGATTTAGGCTGATAGGACATAGAATCTGGGTTGAGTCTCCCAAGGAAGTCCGTCTTCAGCTCGGTCATCATTTTGTCAAACTGCTTTTGAGTAAACTTGAAAAAGCTGCGTTTGTGAACTGCTTGGTAGGTATCTTCTGAAGGTGCGGCCTGTGAGACAAGAAAGTCTCTCACCTTATGAAATATTAACCCCATATTAAAATCAGGTCTTGGTGAGCATCTTTTGTCACCGCTGCTTGCTATATCTCTCAAGTCACGAGACTGCAGGTCATCAATTATAGTTTTGACAATTTCAGATGCTACATTATGAGCTTCCAGCAAGGTGCTGCGAGGCAGGACAGCATTTTCAGGCTCTTCTGTAATGTCTGGTGTCTTACTTGACCATTTGACAAGGATGTCAGTCACAGCTTCAATCACTGAGGGGATGGAGATCTCGGATTTTAAGCCCTGAGGCAGTTCATCTCTCTCAGGTTCCTCTATTTCCAGGATCTGTTCTAGAGATTCAGAGCTTTTGTGTGGAGCATACTCTGTGTGGTTTGTCTGCCAACACATTCCCGAGCGCGCAGAGTTCAGCTTGCCTAAATATTTTTTCAGGCATTTGGTCGCATGTAACACAATCTGACGAAGAGGTGATGTGTTGGAGATGAAGCTAGGGACAAAAAGGTCAAGCTCTGATGGCGGGACACTGCTGCTGAAGACCCAAGATACAACAGAGCGTACCTTCTGTGAAACTTCTTCCTTAATTAGAGTCGTCAACTTTTCTGCACTCTCACATTTGAGCGGTGGGGCTTGAAAAGCACTGGCAAAGCTAGCAGGGAGGGAGTCTCCGAGTTGAGCATTGAAGTTCTCCAAAACTGTACTCACAGCAGCCTGAGATGCACTCCTGTGCACGTGCTCCTGAAACACTGGCATGATCTTTCTCAGGATGGCTATAGACAGTGTCTGTATGATTTCAACAAACATATCAGCCAGTGTAGCTTGTGTGTCTGGGTCCAAAGTCCCTGCAACTAACATGTTCCGCTGTGCTGCAGAGATTCTTTCAAAATGTTTTGTTACGATGGGCAGAAGAGCCTCTGGTGTGATAGTGTTGTCCATCTGGAATCCGGTTTGCTCAATTTTGGTACGTTCTGTTCACAAAGCTCTACTTTTCTTCCGTTTGTTTGAAACTTACTGTAAAGTGTTTAGTAATGCGTAGAACAAGTTATTGTCTGGAAATTGTATCTTGCTTAATGTTTTCAGTAATGTGTACCTCGCTATGGTTTCTGACTGTGGTCTGGAAGTCACTTGTCAAGAATGAAAACTGAATGTAGAATTTAGTAACCAGCACACCTTATATAGTCAGGACTGTATGACATCACGTGTTTTGATTCACATTAAAGCACAGCGTCACACATCAAAGGAATTTGAATTTAAACACAAACTCGCTGGCCGACACACGTGGGCTATATAATCACAGCAATTTTTTTTTTATTGACTTTATTGAGAAGGGCAGCATATAGCCTACATCCAACATATAAAGACATCCAACATTTCATTGTCCGAGGGTACAAAAATGATTTAACATTCATTAAGATCACAGCAATTAATCATTCAGAACCAGCGCCGATCGCGTCATAGGCAATGGAATTGGAACACAGACGTGCAGCAGGCGTCTGCACACACAGCAATCAATCTATCATGCATGAACCAGCCAATTAGCTGCAGGATTTTATATTTCGTTGCAAATGTGTGGAAATGAATTCTCATGAATCAAAAAATGTTCTCTTGCGATCACCGATTGTCATATGCCAAAATCAATAAAGTGTGAATTAAGGGATTTTTTTGTGTGGTCAATAAATTATGCCTCTCCACTGCCTAAGGCTATAATGGGTACAGTATCATAATAATTATGTTGAAGATACACAATTAAACAGGCAACCAATGCTGTCACATCAGCATCAAATTCATTAACGGATTAAATACTTTAAAATGCGCCTTTTTTGCAGTCTGGGCCACCTGTGAGCACGACTTTACCGGTTCATGATTTCAGTAGAAACAAATCTATGTCCAGTTTAATTAAACTTATATAATTAAATGATGAGTGCTCCTGACAGTAGGGGGGAAGGTTCAAACTATTAATGCAAGAAAAGGAGGAGCCTATTCTGTTGACTTGCATTCAGGAGCAGGTCACTTATTGTAAATAATGAATGCTCATTGCCAATAGTTTGCAACTTGTTAAGTAATAAGGTCATTTCATTTTATTTTATTTGAACGTGTTTTGGTCTGCTGTACCTTTTATTGTACAGGAATTTATTTTAATAATGTACAGAAGATTAAAGTTTTCTAGTTGTCTGTATGTGTCTGTTTTAAAATAATTATTTTACTGATATTTATTATGCTATAAGGGCATTTAGCAAGGTATTTTTAATGCATTAATAATGAATTATTGTCATACTGAATGGTTTCATAAAGCAGCTTCGTAGTATTAATAGTGGCTCTTGGAGTAACTAGTAATAAATTACTAATAAGCTGAAATGCTAATAATAATGTTTAAAAGCTATTTAAACTGTTGTTCAAGTATAGCACAAAAGGGTATTTTAAGTTAAATTTAAAGCAGTGTATTTAAACAAGAGTAAATATATTTAAATTTGGTCCATTTTAACACAACTAAATATATTGCAATTATCTTAAAGTTGAGTTTAAGGATTTCTAAAAGAACACTTAACATACTTTAAGTTGTTCCAAAGTAACACATTTAATATACACTCAGTATAATACACTTAAAATGTGATAAGCGCATCAAGAAAAAGTACAACTTAAGTATTTTCTTTTTCACCTGGGTTGGCATAGTAGCATGCTAAAATGTGATAATTCGCACTAAACTGAAAGTACAGCTGAGACTGATGGGAATGTCATTAATTTTGCAGGTATTTTGTCTTAAAACAAACACTGATATATTTGTAATAAGTAAAGCAATAAGTAACGTTTGAACATTTTAACATGATGATGGCGCTACATGAAAAGTCTGTCAAGTAGTTGGTGAGACATTTCACTAAAAAACATCAATGTCAACCTCATGGTGGCGCTGGAGGAAAAGTCAGGAGATCACCAAAGTCAGCATAGCTGGATTCTTGTGGTCTTGTCACATGATCAAATAGAAATTTAAGATTGGGAAACAACATAATTTGACTATTTGGGATTCGTGTAATTTTTAATAAAACAGCTAAAAGTGAAAATCCTTTCAGATGGAGGACGCTGGAAAAAAATCTTATCAAATGGGGATCCGTGGTCTAATTTGTGGCAGTTTAGGGGTCCTTGATATTCTATTGTGAAGCTCATTTTGTTGTATTGAGCTGAAAATGACACATGCACTCAATGCAAAAAATACTGTCAGATTCAACCAATCTGACAGCAGAGGAAAACACAACCAAAATCAAACATTATTTTAAAATGTATTTATTTTGGAATTTAATGATTTTTTAAATTTGAAATGTGGGAGGAAACTGGAGCAACCAGAGAAAACCCATGCCAACACGGAGAGTATAGAAACTCCATACAGCAAAGATCAAGGCAGGGAATCCAACCCTGATCAATGCTGTGAAGCCACAGTGTTAAACACTGAGCTGCTGTGCGGCACTGAACGTTTCTCACAGCGGACATTTTGACTCAAGTGTAAATGGTAAATGATCTGTACTTGTATAGCGCCTTTCTAGTCTTTACAACCACTAAAAGCACTTTTACACTACATCACATTTACCCCATTCATACACTTAGGCATCTGCCATCAGAAACAGAACTGAACAGAACTGCTACTGTACATCAAAATGGCCGCTGCGAGAAAGGTCGGTTGACAGGTCAGTCCAGAGTGAGACAGGTTTAAGCTACTGGACCACCACATGTAATGCACCACATGAAGGTGGTGCTTGCAGCTTTTCCCACGGCTGAAAAGAACCTGGCAACTGCGGACATCTTTGGGGGTGAATTGAGGAGGGCATTTATATGGATTTTCAGATACTTCACAACAGCATCATCAAAAGATGTATTGTTTGATGCCATTGCAGCCTCCAGTATCTTTTTTGGAGAGCCAAACTCCCGGTCAAGGTCTTTAATCACGGCTTTGTTGACTTTTGTCATGCAGTTCTTGGTTTTTCCAACAACAGGGCCAGTGATTTTGATCTCATCCGCTACGTTGTCGGACAGACGCTTGATGATGGCGTTGATGTCTGCCACCTGCATGGACCTTTTGGTTTTCAAAGGGGCCTTTGTGACAAGCCTCATGAGCAGGGCAGTGATGAGTTTGCTGGTCATCCGTTCTGATGCGGAAGAAGAGGAATCATTTAACACTGCGGACATATCCCCACCTTCTGAGTGTGACACCTGACTATCGTTAGGCACTGGTGTACAGGAGGAAGTGATTGCTCTGGGTTTAGAGGTTCCTTCTTCAGGAGCTCCTGAAGTCATCTCAACATTGCATTTGAGCAATTGCTGACTTTCAACATGAACCCTGACATTCAAGTTCTCACTATCAAAATCATGGCAGACGGATGCAGATACTTCATCATCATTAATAGATGATACTCTTGAAGTCTGCCTGTTGCTGGCTTCAGGGCACTCCAACCTGATAATGGCATTTTCTGGTGGTGTGGTCAGCACTGTTGTGATTAGGTCTTTGATGTCAGTTAATGCACCTGCCACTTCCTCGCTGTGGCTTTCTTTGTTTGATGGCTCCATCTCCATCCAGAGCAGCACCTGCTGCAAGAACTTTTTCACTGCGTCCTCTGTGATGGCATATGCATTTGTCCTGACAGAGGCAGAGGTACTTCTCACGCATGGGACCGTGGGAATCTTATATGTGTGGCCAGCCATCAGATTACTGTATATTTTATCAGTCAGCTCCTTTGAAAACTTCCTGATCACGCCACTGGATGCGATGTCTTCCAGTGTTTTGTTGGATTGTGCTGCAGCTTTCTCTGGCAGGTTGAATTCATTAAACAAGCTGTCAACATCATTTTTGATGGTCTCAAAATTTAGTTGAGAAAACTGCTGCTCTCTCATGCTGATCAATGTCGAGTTGCTGGTTGGATCACTAGATGCACGTCTGGGCCTTGGAGAATAAGGAACAGTTCCTGGTAAAATGCCATCAATAGCTTCGTCAAAGACATCCTCTTCCATGGATTTAGGCTGATAGGACATAGAATCTGGGTTGAGTCTCCCAAGGAAGTCCGTCTTCAGCTCGGTCATCATTTTGTCAAACTGCTTTTGAGTAAACTTGAAAAAGCTGCGTTTGTGAACTGCTTGGTAGGTATCTTCTGAAGGTGCGGCCTGTGAGACAAGAAAGTCTCTCACCTTATGAAATATTAACCCCATATTAAAATCAGGTCTTGGTGAGCATCTTTTGTCACCGCTGCTTGCTATATCTCTCAAGTCACGAGACTGCAGGTCATCAATTATAGTTTTGACAATTTCAGATGCTACATTATGAGCTTCCAGCAAGGTGCTGCGAGGCAGGACAGCATTTTCAGGCTCTTCTGTAATGTCTGGTGTCTTACTTGACCATTTGACAAGGATGTCAGTCACAGCTTCAATCACTGAGGGGATGGAGATCTCGGATTTTAAGCCCTGAGGCAGTTCATCTCTCTCAGGTTCCTCTATTTCCAGGATCTGTTCTAGAGATTCAGAGCTTTTGTGTGGAGCATACTCTGTGTGGTTTGTCTGCCAACACATTCCCGAGCGCGCAGAGTTCAGCTTGCCTAAATATTTTTTCAGGCATTTGGTCGCATGTAACACATCTGACGAAGAGGTGATGTGTTGGAGATGAAGCTAGGGACAAAAAGGTCAAGCTCTGATGGCGGGACACTGCTGCTGAAGACCCAAGATACAACAGAGCGTACCTTCTGTGAAACTTCTTCCTTAATTAGAGTCGTCAACTTTTCTGCACTCTCACATTTGAGCGGTGGGGCTTGAAAAGCACTGGCAAAGCTAGCAGGGAGGGAGTCTCCGAGTTGAGCATTGAAGTTCTCCAAAACTGTACTCACAGCAGCCTGAGATGCACTCCTGTGCACGTGCTCCTGAAACACTGGCATGATCTTTCTCAGGATGGCTATAGACAGTGTCTGTATGATTTCAACAAACATATCAGCCAGTGTAGCTTGTGTGTCTGGGTCCAAAGTCCCTGCAACTAACATGTTCCGCTGTGCTGCAGAGATTCTTTCAAAATGTTTTGTTACGATGGGCAGAAGAGCCTCTGGTGTGATAGTGTTGTCCATCTGGAATCCGGTTTGCTCAATTTTGGTACGTTCTGTTCACAAAGCTCTACTTTTCTTCCGTTTGTTTGAAACTTACTGTAAAGTGTTTAGTAATGCGTAGAACAAGTTATTGTCTGGAAATTGTATCTTGCTTAATGTTTTCAGTAATGTGTACCTCGCTATGGTTTCTGACTGTGGTCTGGAAGTCACTTGTCAAGAATGAAAACTGAATGTAGAATTTAGTAACCAGCACACCTTATATAGTCAGGACTGTATGACATCACGTGTTTTGATTCACATTAAAGCACAGCGTCACACATCAAAGGAATTTGAATTTAAACACAAACTCGCTGGCCGACACACGTGGGCTATATAATCACAGCAATTTTTTTTTTAATTGACTTTAATGAGAAGGGCAGCATATAGCCTACATCCAACATATAAAGACATCCAACATTTCATTGTCCGAGGGTACAAAAATGATTTAACATTCATTAAGATCACAGCAATTAATCATTCAGAACCAGCGCCGATCGCGTCATAGGCAATGGAATTGGAACACAGACGTGCAGCAGGCGTCTGCACACACAGCAATCAATCTATCATGCATGAACCAGCCAATTAGCTGCAGGATTTTATATTTCGTTGCAAATGTGTGGAAATGAATTCTCATGAATCAAAAAATGTTCTCTTGCGATCACCGATTGTCATATGCCAAAATCAATAAAGTGTGAATTAAGGGATTTTTTTGTGTGGTCAATAAATTATGCCTCTCCACTGCCTAAGGTTATAATGGGTACAGTATCATAATAATTTTGTTGAAGATACACAATTAAACAGGCAACCAATGCTGTCACATCAGCATCAAATTCATTAATGGATTAAATACTTTAAAATGCGCCTTTTTTGCAGTCTGGGCCACCTGTGAGCACAACTTTACCGGTTCATGATTTCAGTAGAAACAAATCTATGTCCAGTTTAATTAAACTTATATAATTAAATGATGAGTGCTCCTGACAGTAGGGGGGAAGGTTCAAACTATTAATGCAAGAAAAGGAGGAGCCTATTCTGTTGACTTGCATTCAGGAGCAGGTCACTTATTGTAAATAATGAATGCTCATTGCCAATAGTTTGCAACTTGTTAAGTAATAAGGTCATTTCATTTTATTTTATTTGAACGTGTTTTGGTCTGCTGTACCTTTTATTGTACAGGAATTTATTTTAATAATGTACAGAAGATTAAAGTTTTCTAGTTGTCTGTATGTGTCTGTTTTAAAATAATTATTTTACTGATATTTATTATGCTATAAGGGCATTTAGCAAGGTATTTTTAATGCATTAATAATGAATTATTGTCATACTGAATGGTTTCATAAAGCAGCTTCGTAGTATTAATAGTGGCTCTTGGAGTATACTAGTAATAAATTACTAATAAGCTGAAATGCTAATAATAATGTTTAAAAGCTATTTAAACTGTTGTTCAAGTATAGCACAAAAGGGTATTTTAAGTTAAATTTAAAGCAGTGTATTAAACAAGAGTAAATATATTTAAATTTGGTCCATTTTAACACAACTAAATATATTGCAATTATCTTAAAGTTGAGTTTAAGGATTTCTAAAAGAACACTTAACATACTTTAAGTTGTTCCAAAGTAACACATTTAATATACACTCAGTATAATACACTTAAAATGTGATAAGCGCATCAAGAAAAAGTACAACTTAAGTATGTTTCTTTTTCACCTGGGTTGGCATAGTAGCATGCTAAAATGTGATAATTCGCACTAAACTGAAAGTACAGCTGAGACTGATGGGAATGTCATTAATTTTGCAGGTATTTTGTCTTAAAACAAACACTGATATATTTGTAATAAGTAAAGCAATAAGTAACGTTTGAACATTTTAACATGATGATGGCGCTACATGAAAAGTCTGTCAAGTAGTTGGTGAGACATTTCACTAAAAAACATCAATGTCAACCTCATGGTGGCGCTGGAGGAAAAGTCAGGAGATCACCAAAGTCAGCATAGCTGGATTCTTGTGGTCTTGTCACATGATCAAATAGAAATTTAAGATTGGGAAACAACATAATTTGACTATTTGGGATTCGTGTAATTTTTAATAAAACAGCTAAAAGTGAAAATCCTTTCAGATGGAGGACGCTGGGAAAAAAATCTTATCAAATGGGGATCCGTGGTCTAATTTGTGGCAGTTTAGGGGTCCTTGATATTCTATTGTGAAGCTCATTTTGTTGTATTGAGCTGAAAATGACACATGCACTCAATGCAAAAAATACTGTCAGATTCAACCAATCTGACAGCAGAGGAAAACACAACCAAAATCAAACATTATTTTAAAATTTATTTATTTTGGAATTTAATGATTTTTTAAATTTGAAATGTGGGAGGAAACTGGAGCAACCAGAGAAAACCCATGCCAACACGGAGAGTATAGAAACTCCATACAGCAAAGATCAAGGCTGGGAATCCAACCCTGATCAATGCTGTGAAGCCACAGTGTTAAACACTGAGCTGCTGTGCGGCACTGAACGTTTCTCACAGCGGACATTTTGACTCAAGTGTAAATGGTAAATGATCTGTACTTGTATAGCGCCTTTCTAGTCTTTACAACCACTAAAAGCACTTTTACACTACATCACATTTACCCCATTCATACACTTAGGCATCTGCCATCAGAAACAGAACTGAACAGAACTGCTACTGTACATCAAAATGGCCGCTGCGAGAAAGGTCGGTTGACAGGTCAGTCCAGAGTGAGACAGGTTTAAGCTACTGGACCACCACATGTAATGCACCACATGAAGGTGGTGCTTGCAGCTTTTCCCACGGCTGAAAAGAACCTGGCAACTGCGGACATCTTTGGGGGTGAATTGAGGAGGGCATTTATATGGATTTTCAGATACTTCACAACAGCATCATCAAAAGATGTATTGTTTGATGCCATTGCAGCCTCCAGTATCTTTTTTGGAGAGCCAAACTCCCGGTCAAGGTCTTTAATCACGGCTTTGTTGACTTTTGTCATGCAGTTCTTGGTTTTTCCAACAACAGGGCCAGTGATTTTGATCTCATCCGCTACGTTGTCGGACAGACGCTTGATGATGGCGTTGATGTCTGCCACCTGCATGGACCTTTTGGTTTTCAAAGGGGCCTTTGTGACAAGCCTCATGAGCAGGGCAGTGATGAGTTTGCTGGTCATCCGTTCTGATGCGGAAGAAGAGGAATCATTTAACACTGCGGACATATCCCCACCTTCTGAGTGTGACACCTGACTATCGTTAGGCACTGGTGTACAGGAGGAAGTGATTGCTCTGGGTTTAGAGGTTCCTTCTTCAGGAGCTCCTGAAGTCATCTCAACATTGCATTTGAGCAATTGCTGACTTTCAACATGAACCCTGACATTCAAGTTCTCACTATCAAAATCATGGCAGACGGATGCAGATACTTCATCATCATTAATAGATGATACTCTTGAAGTCTGCCTGTTGCTGGCTTCAGGGCACTCCAACCTGATAATGGCATTTTCTGGTGGTGTGGTCAGCACTGTTGTGATTAGGTCTTTGATGTCAGTTAATGCACCTGCCACTTCCTCGCTGTGGCTTTCTTTGTTTGATGGCTCCATCTCCATCCAGAGCAGCACCTGCTGCAAGAACTTTTTCACTGCGTCCTCTGTGATGGCATATGCATTTGTCCTGACAGAGGCAGAGGTACTTCTCACGCATGGGACCGTGGGAATCTTATATGTGTGGCCAGCCATCAGATTACTGTATATTTTATCAGTCAGCTCCTTTGAAAACTTCCTGATCACGCCACTGGATGCGATGTCTTCCAGTGTTTTGTTGGATTGTGCTGCAGCTTTCTCTGGCAGGTTGAATTCATTAAACAAGCTGTCAACATCATTTTTGATGGTCTCAAAATTTAGTTGAGAAAACTGCTGCTCTCTCATGCTGATCAATGTCGAGTTGCTGGTTGGATCACTAGATGCACGTCTGGGCCTTGGAGAATAAGGAACAGTTAAAATGCCATCAATAGCTTCGTCACATCAGCATCAAATTCCAATGGATTAAATACTTTAGGACATGCGCCTTTTTTGAGTCTGGGCCACCTGTGAAGTCCGTCTTTACTCGGTCATGATTTCAGTCAAACTGCTTTATAGTCCAGTTTAATTAAACTTATATAATTAAATGATGAGTGCTCCTGACAGTAGGGGGGAAGGTTCAAACTATTAATGCAAGAAAAGGAGGAGCCTATTCTGTTGACTTGCATTCAGGAGCAGGTCACTTATTAAATAATGAATGCTCATTGCCAATAGTTTGCAACTTGTTAAGTAATAAGGTCATTTCATTTTATTTTATTTGAACGTGTTTTGGTCTGCTGTACCTTTTATTGTACAGGAATTTATTTTAATAATGTACAGAAGATTAAAGTTTTCTAGTTGTCTGTATGTGTCTGTTTTAAAATAATTATTTTACTGATATTTATTATGCTATAAGGGCATTTAGCAAGGTATTTTTAATGCATTAATAATGAATTATTGTCATACTGAATGGTTTCATAAAGCAGCTTCGTAGTATTAATAGTGGCTCTTGGAGTAACTAGTAATAAATTACTAATAAGCTGAAATGCTAATAATAATGTTTAAAAGCTATTTAAACTGTTGTTCAAGTATAGCACAAAAGGGTATTTTAAGTTAAATTTAAAGCAGTGTATTTAAACTAGAGTAAATATATTTAAATTTGGTCCATTTTAACACAACTAAATATATTGCAATTATCTTAAAGTTGAGTTTAAGGATTTCTAAAAGAACACTTAACATACTTTAAGTTGTTCCAAAGTAACACATTTAATATACACTCAGTATAATACATTAAAATGTGATAAGCGCATCAAGAAAAAGTACAACTTAAGTATATTTCTTTTTCACCTGGGTTGGCATAGTAGCATGCTAAAATGTGATAATTCGCACTAAACTGAAAGTACAGCTGAGACTGATGGGAATGTCATTAATTTTGCAGGTATTTTGTCTTAAAACAAACACTGATATATTTGTAATAAGTAAAGCAATAAGTAACGTTTGAACATTTTAACATGATGATGGCGCTACATGAAAAGTCTGTCAAGTAGTTGGTGAGACATTTCACTAAAAAACATCAATGTCAACCTCATGGTGGCGCTGGAGGAAAAGTCAGGAGATCACCAAAGTCAGCATAGCTGGATTCTTGTGGTCTTGTCACATGATCAAATAGAAATTTAAGATTGGGAAACAACATAATTTGACTATTTGGGATTCGTGTAATTTTTAATAAAACAGCTAAAAGTGAAAATCCTTTCAGATGGAGGACGCTGGAAAAAAATCTTATCAAATGGGGATCCGTGGTCTAATTTGTGGCAGTTTAGGGGTCCTTGATATTCTATTGTGAAGCTCATTTTGTTGTATTGAGCTGAAAATGACACATGCACTCAATGCAAAAAATACTGTCAGATTCAACCAATCTGACAGCAGAGGAAAACACAACCAAAATCAAACATTATTTTAAAATGTATTTATTTTGGAATTTAATGATTTTTTAAATTTGAAATGTGGGAGGAAACTGGAGCAACCAGAGAAAACCCATGCCAACACGGAGAGTATAGAAACTCCATACAGCAAAGATCAAGGCTGGGAATCCAACCCTGATCAATGCTGTGAAGCCACAGTGTTAAACACTGAGCTGCTGTGCGGCACTGAACGTTTCTCACAGCGGACATTTTGACTCAAGTGTAAATGGTAAATGATCTGTACTTGTATAGCGCCTTTCTAGTCTTTACAACCACTAAAAGCACTTTTACACTACATCACATTTACCCCATTCATACACTTAGGCATCTGCCATCAGAAACAGAACTGAACAGAACTGCTACTGTACATCAAAATGGCCGCTGCGAGAAAGGTCGGTTGACAGGTCAGTCCAGAGTGAGACAGGTTTAAGCTACTGGACCACCACATGTAATGCACCACATGAAGGTGGTGCTTGCAGCTTTTCCCACGGCTGAAAAGAACCTGGCAACTGCGGACATCTTTGGGGGTGAATTGAGGAGGGCATTTATATGGATTTTCAGATACTTCACAACAGCATCATCAAAAGATGTATTGTTTGATGCCATTGCAGCCTCCAGTATCTTTTTTGGAGAGCCAAACTCCCGGTCAAGGTCTTTAATCACGGCTTTGTTGACTTTTGTCATGCAGTTCTTGGTTTTTCCAACAACAGGGCCAGTGATTTTGATCTCATCCGCTACGTTGTCGGACAGACGCTTGATGATGGCGTTGATGTCTGCCACCTGCATGGACCTTTTGGTTTTCAAAGGGGCCTTTGTGACAAGCCTCATGAGCAGGGCAGTGATGAGTTTGCTGGTCATCCGTTCTGATGCGGAAGAAGAGGAATCATTTAACACTGCGGACATATCCCCACCTTCTGAGTGTGACACCTGACTATCGTTAGGCACTGGTGTACAGGAGGAAGTGATTGCTCTGGGTTTAGAGGTTCCTTCTTCAGGAGCTCCTGAAGTCATCTCAACATTGCATTTGAGCAATTGCTGACTTTCAACATGAACCCTGACATTCAAGTTCTCACTATCAAAATCATGGCAGACGGATGCAGATACTTCATCATCATTAATAGATGATACTCTTGAAGTCTGCCTGTTGCTGGCTTCAGGGCACTCCAACCTGATAATGGCATTTTCTGGTGGTGTGGTCAGCACTGTTGTGATTAGGTCTTTGATGTCAGTTAATGCACCTGCCACTTCCTCGCTGTGGCTTTCTTTGTTTGATGGCTCCATCTCCATCCAGAGCAGCACCTGCTGCAAGAACTTTTTCACTGCGTCCTCTGTGATGGCATATGCATTTGTCCTGACAGAGGCAGAGGTACTTCTCACGCATGGGACCGTGGGAATCTTATATGTGTGGCCAGCCATCAGATTACTGTATATTTTATCAGTCAGCTCCTTTGAAAACTTCCTGATCACGCCACTGGATGCGATGTCTTCCAGTGTTTTGTTGGATTGTGCTGCAGCTTTCTCTGGCAGGTTGAATTCATTAAACAAGCTGTCAACATCATTTTTGATGGTCTCAAAATTTAGTTGAGAAAACTGCTGCTCTCTCATGCTGATCAATGTCGAGTTGCTGGTTGGATCACTAGATGCACGTCTGGGCCTTGGAGAATAAGGAACAGTTCCTGGTAAAATGCCATCAATAGCTTCGTCAAAGACATCCTCTTCCATGGATTTAGGCTGATAGGACATAGAATCTGGGTTGAGTCTCCCAAGGAAGTCCGTCTTCAGCTCGGTCATCATTTTGTCAAACTGCTTTTTAGTAAACTTGAAAAAGCTGCGTTTGTGAACTGCTTGGTAGGTATCTTCTGAAGGTGCGGCCTGTGAGACAAGAAAGTCTCTCACCTTATGAAATATTAACCCCATATTAAAATCAGGTCTTGGTGAGCATCTTTTGTCACCGCTGCTTGCTATATCTCTCAAGTCACGAGACTGCAGGTCATCAATTATAGTTTTGACAATTTCAGATGCTACATTATGAGCTTCCAGCAAGGTGCTGCGAGGCAGGACAGCATTTTCAGGCTCTTCTGTAATGTCTGGTGTCTTACTTGACCATTTGACAAGGATGTCAGTCACAGCTTCAATCACTGAGGGGATGGAGATCTCGGATTTTAAGCCCTGAGGCAGTTCATCTCTCTCAGGTTCCTCTATTTCCAGGATCTGTTCTAGAGATTCAGAGCTTTTGTGTGGAGCATACTCTGTGTCGTTTGTCTGCCAACACATTCCCGAGCGCGCAGAGTTCAGCTTGCCTAAATATTTTTTCAGGCATTTGGTCGCATGTAACACTATCTGACGAAGAGGTGATGTGTTGGAGATGAAGCTAGGGACAAAAAGGTCAAGCTCTGATGGCGGGACACTGCTGCTGAAGACCCGAGATACAACAGAGCGTACCTTCTGTGAAACTTCTTCCTTAATTAGAGTCGTCAACTTTTCTGCACTCTCACATTTGAGCGGTGGGGCTCGAAAAGCACTGGCAAAGCTAGCAGGGAGGGAGTCTCCGAGTTGAGCATTGAAGTTCTCCAAAACTGTACTCACAGCAGCCTGAGATGCACTCCTGTGCACGTGCTTCTGAAACACTGGCATGATCTTTCTCAGGATGGCTATAGACAGTGTCTGTATGATTTCAACAAACATATCAGCCAGTGTAGCTTGTGTGTCTGGGTCCAAAGTCCCTGCAACTAACATGTTCCGCTGTGCTGCAGAGATTCTTTCAAAATGTTTTGTTACGATGGGCAGAAGAGCCTCTGGTGTGATAGTGTTGTCCATCTGGAATCCGGTTTGCTCAATTTTGGTACGTTCTGTTCACAAAGCTCTACTTTTCTTCCGTTTGTTTGAAACTTACTGTAAAGTGTTTAGTAATGCGTAGAACAAGTTATTGTCTGGAAATTGTATCTTGCTTAATGTTTTCAGTAATGTGTACCTCGCTATGGTTTCTGACTGTGGTCTGGAAGTCACTTGTCAAGAATGAAAACTGAATGTAGAATTTAGTAACCAGCACACCTTATATAGTCAGGACTGTATGACATCACGTGTTTTGATTCACATTAAAGCACAGCGTCACACATCAAAGGAATTTGAATTTAAACACAAACTCGCTGGCCGACACACGTGGGCTATATAATCACAGCAATTTTTTTTTTAATTGACTTTAATGAGAAGGGCAGCATATAGCCTACATCCAACATATAAAGACATCCAACATTTCATTGTCCGAGGGTACAAAAATGATTTAACATTCATTAAGATCACAGCAATTAATCATTCAGAACCAGCGCCGATCGCGTCATAGGCAATGGAATTGGAACACAGACGTGCAGCAGGCGTCTGCACACACAGCAATCAATCTATCATGCATGAACCAGCCAATTAGCTGCAGGATTTTATATTTCGTTGCAAATGTGTGGAAATGAATTCTCATGAATCAAAAAATGTTCTCTTGCAATCACCGATTGTCATATGCCAAAATCAATAAAGTGTGAATTAAGGGATTTTTTTGTGTGGTCAATAAATTATGCCTCTCCACTGCCTAAGGTTATAATGGGTACAGTATCATAATAATTTTGTTGAAGATACACAATTAAACAGGCAACCAATGCTGTCACATCAGCATCAAATTCATTAATGGATTAAATACTTTAAAATGCGCCTTTTTTGCAGTCTGGGCCACCTGTGAGCACGACTTTACCGGTTCATGATTTCGGTAGAAACAAGTCTATGTTCAGTTTAATTAAATTTATATAATTAAATGATGAGTGCTCCTGTGGTGTATAACATATGTGCATTTGACCATTACAGTTTAACATAATGCTCTGTAGCTGGGGACAGTGAACCCTTATGGGGACAGTGAACCCTCCTATAGAACTTGACCCCTGACTCAGAGCTGGACAGAGGCACAGTGAACCCTTATGGGGAAGTAATGATTGATGGGTGTGCAAAGAGTGAACCCTCCTATGAAATTTGACCTCTGACCCAGTGGTAGGGGGAGTAGAGGTTAGTGTGTATGAAGGGACTGTGCCCTTATATGGTATTTAGCAGATACCTAAACATGTCCTATATAAGCTGTGTTCGATGTACAGAGAGACAGAGTGGCCATCGGGCTGGGTCACTCTCCAAGCTGCTGCAGAGCTTGTAATTGATGCTGAATTCTTTGATGTAATAAACTTTTATGATCAAGAACAGTGTCAAGCGGATTTCTTCTCAACACATCATCGCAGCATTATCGTTCGGACACCACACTCCTGACAGTAGGGGGGAAGGTTCAAACTATTAATGCAAGAAAAGGAGGAGCCTATTCTGTTGACTTGCATTCAGGAGCAGGTCACTTATTGTAAATAATGAATGCTCATTGCCAATAGTTTGCAACTTGTTAAGTAAAAAGGTCATTTCATTTTATTTTATTTGAACGTGTTTTGGTCTGCTGTACCTTTTATTGTACAGGAATTTATTTTTATAATGTACAGAAGATTAAAGTTTTCTAGTTGTCTGTATGTGTCTGTTTTAAAATAATTATTTTACTGATATTTATTATGCTATAAGGGCATTTAGCAAGGTATTTTTAATGCATTAATAATGAATTATTGTCATACTGAATGGTTTCATAAAGCAGCTTCGTAGTATTAATAGTGGCTCTTGGAGTAAACTAGTAATAAATTACTAATAAGCTGAAATGCTAATAATAATGTTTAAAAGCTATTTAAACTGTTGTTCAAGTATAGCACAAAAGGGTATTTTAAGTTAAATTTAAAGCAGTGTATTTAAACAAGAGTAAATATATTTAAATTTGGTCCATTTTAACACAACTACGTATATTAAAATATATTGCAGTTATCTTAAAGTTGAGTTTAAGGATTTCTAAAAGAACACTTAACATACTTTAAGTTGTTCCAAAGTAACACATTTAATATACACTCAGTATAATACACTTAAAATGTGATAAGCGCATCAAGAAAAAGTACAACTTAAGTATGTTTCTTTTTCACCTGGGTTGGCATAGTAGCATGCTAAAATGTGATAATTCGCACTAAACTGAAAGTACAGCTGAGACTGATGGGAATGTCATTAATTTTGCAGGTATTTTGTCTTAAAACAAACATTGATATATTTGTAATAAGTAAAGCAATAAGTAACGTTTGAACATTTTAACATGATGATGGCGCTACATGAAAAGTCTGTCAAGTAGTTGGTGAGACATTTCACTAAAAAACATCAATGTCAACCTCATGGTGGCGCTGGAGGAAAAGTCAGGAGATCACCAAAGTCAGCATAGCTGGATTCTTGTGGTCTTGTCACATGATCAAATAGAAATTTAAGATTGGGAAACAACATAATTTGACTATTTGGGATTCGTGTAATTTTTAATAAAACAGCTAAAAGTGAAAATCCTTTCAGATGGAGGACGCTGGAAAAAAAATCTTATCAAATGGGGATCCGTGGTCTAATTTGTGGCAGTTTAGGGGTCCTTGATATTCTATTGTGAAGCTCATTTTGTTGTATTGAGCTGAAAATGACACATGCACTCAATGCAAAAAATACTGTCAGATTCAACCAATCTGACAGCAGAGGAAAACACAACCAAAATCAAACATTATTTTAAAATGTATTTATTTTGGAATTTAATGATTTTTTAAATTTGAAATGTGGGAGGAAACTGGAGCAACCAGAGAAAACCCATGCCAACACGGAGAGTATAGAAACTCCATACAGCAAAGATCAAGGCAGGGAATCCAACCCTGATCAATGCTGTGAAGCCACAGTGTTAAACACTGAGCTGCTGTGCGGCACTGAACGTTTCTCACAGCGGACATTTTGACTCAAGTGTAAATGGTAAATGATCTGTACTTGTATAGCGCCTTTCTAGTCTTTACAACCACTAAAAGCACTTTTACACTACATCACATTTACCCCATTCATACACTTAGGCATCTGCCATCAGAAACAGAACTGAACAGAACTGCTACTGTACATCAAAATGGCCGCTGCGAGAAAGGTCGGTTGACAGGTCAGTCCAGAGTGAGACAGGTTTAAGCTACTGGACCACCACATGTAATGCACCACATGAAGGTGGTGCTTGCAGCTTTTCCCACGGCTGAAAAGAACCTGGCAACTGCGGACATCTTTGGGGGTGAATTGAGGAGGGCATTTATATGGATTTTCAGATACTTCACAACAGCATCATCAAAAGATGTATTGTTTGATGCCATTGCAGCCTCCAGTATCTTTTTTGGAGAGCCAAACTCCCGGTCAAGGTCTTTAATCACGGCTTTGTTGACTTTTGTCATGCAGTTCTTGGTTTTTCCAACAACAGGGCCAGTGATTTTGATCTCATCCGCTACGTTGTCGGACAGACGCTTGATGATGGCGTTGATGTCTGCCACCTGCATGGACCTTTTGGTTTTCAAAGGGGCCTTTGTGACAAGCCTCATGAGCAGGGCAGTGATGAGTTTGCTGGTCATCCGTTCTGATGCGGAAGAAGAGGAATCATTTAACACTGCGGACATATCCCCACCTTCTGAGTGTGACACCTGACTATCGTTAGGCACTGGTGTACAGGAGGAAGTGATTGCTCTGGGTTTAGAGGTTCCTTCTTCAGGAGCTCCTGAAGTCATCTCAACATTGCATTTGAGCAATTGCTGACTTTCAACATGAACCCTGACATTCAAGTTCTCACTATCAAAATCATGGCAGACGGATGCAGATACTTCATCATCATTAATAGATGATACTCTTGAAGTCTGCCTGTTGCTGGCTTCAGGGCACTCCAACCTGATAATGGCATTTTCTGGTGGTGTGGTCAGCACTGTTGTGATTAGGTCTTTGATGTCAGTTAATGCACCTGCCACTTCCTCGCTGTGGCTTTCTTTGTTTGATGGCTCCATCTCCATCCAGAGCAGCACCTGCTGCAAGAACTTTTTCACTGCGTCCTCTGTGATGGCATATGCATTTGTCCTGACAGAGGCAGAGGTACTTCTCACGCATGGGACCGTGGGAATCTTATATGTGTGGCCAGCCATCAGATTACTGTATATTTTATCAGTCAGCTCCTTTGAAAACTTCCTGATCACGCCACTGGATGCGATGTCTTCCAGTGTTTTGTTGGATTGTGCTGCAGCTTTCTCTGGCAGGTTGAATTCATTAAACAAGCTGTCAACATCATTTTTGATGGTCTCAAAATTTAGTTGAGAAAACTGCTGCTCTCTCATGCTGATCAATGTCGAGTTGCTGGTTGGATCACTAGATGCACGTCTGGGCCTTGGAGAATAAGGAACAGTTCCTGGTAAAATGCCATCAATAGCTTCGTCAAAGACATCCTCTTCCATGGATTTAGGCTGATAGGACATAGAATCTGGGTTGAGTCTCCCAAGGAAGTCCGTCTTCAGCTCGGTCATCATTTTGTCAAACTGCTTTTGAGTAAACTTGAAAAAGCTGCGTTTGTGAACTGCTTGGTAGGTATCTTCTGAAGGTGCGGCCTGTGAGACAAGAAAGTCTCTCACCTTATGAAATATTAACCCCATATTAAAATCAGGTCTTGGTGAGCATCTTTTGTCACCGCTGCTTGCTATATCTCTCAAGTCACGAGACTGCAGGTCATCAATTATAGTTTTGACAATTTCAGATGCTACATTATGAGCTTCCAGCAAGGTGCTGCGAGGCAGGACAGCATTTTCAGGCTCTTCTGTAATGTCTGGTGTCTTACTTGACCATTTGACAAGGATGTCAGTCACAGCTTCAATCACTGAGGGGATGGAGATCTCGGATTTTAAGCCCTGAGGCAGTTCATCTCTCTCAGGTTCCTCTATTTCCAGGATCTGTTCTGGAGATTCAGAGCTTTTGTGTGGAGCATACTCTGTGTGGTTTGTCTGCCAACACATTCCCGAGCACGCAGAATTCAGCTTGCCCAAATATTTTTTCAGGCATTTGGTCGCATGTAACACCATCTGACAAAGAGGTGATGTGTTGGAGATGAAGCTAGGGACAAAAAGGTCAAGCTCTGATGGCGGGACACTGCTGCTGAAGACCCAAGATACAACAGAGCGTACCTTCTGTGAAACTTCTTCCTTAATTAGAGTCGTCAACTTTTCTGCACTCTCACATTTGAGCGGTGGGGCTTGAAAAGCACTGGCAATGCTAGCAGGGAGGGAGTCTCCGAGTTGAGCATTGAAGTTCTCCAAAACTGTACTCACAGCAGCCTGAGATGCACTCCTGTGCACGTGCTCCTGAAACACTGGCATGGTCTTTCTCAGGATGGCTATAGACAGTGTCTGTATGATTTCAACAAACATATCAGCCAGTGTAGCTTGTGTGTCTGGGTCCAAAGTCCCTGCAACTAACATGTTCCACTGTGCTGCAGAGATTCTTTCAAAATGATTTGTTACGATGGGCAGAAGAGCCTCTGGCGTGATAGTTTTGTCCATCTGGAATCCGGTTTGCTCAATTTTGGTATGTTCTGTTCACAAAGCTCTACTTTTCTTCCGTTTGTTTGAAACTTACTGTAAAGTGTTTAGTAATGCGTAGAACAAGTTATTGTCTGGAAATTGTATCTTGCTTAATGTTTTCAGTAATGTGTACCTCGCTATGGTTTCTGACTGTGGTCTGGAAGTCACTTGTCAAGAATGAAAACTGAATGTAGAATTTAGTAACCAGCACACCTTATATAGTCAGGACTGTATGACATCACGTGTTTTGATTCACATTAAAGCACAGCGTCACACATCAAAGGAATTTGAATTTAAACACAAACTCGCTGGCCGACACACGTGGGCTATATAATCACAGCAATTTTTTTTTATTGACTTTATTGAGAAGGGCAACATATAGCCTACATCCAACATATAAAGACATCCAACATTTCATTGTCCGAGGGTACAAAAATGATTTAACATTCATTAAGATCACAGCAATTAATCATTCAGAACCAGCGCCGATCGCGTCATAGGCAATGGAATTGGAACACAGACGTGCAGCAGGCGTCTGCACACACAGCAATCAATCTATCATGCATGAACCAGCCAATTAGCTGCAGGATTTTATATTTCGTTGCAAATGTGTGGAAATGAATTCTCATGAATCAAAAAATGTTCTCTTGCAATCACCGATTGTCATATGCCAAAATCAATAAAGTGTGAATTAAGGGATTTTTTTGTCTGGTCAATAAATTATGCCTCTCCACTGCCTAAGGTTATAATGGTTACAGTATCATAATAATTTTGTTGAAGATACACAATTAAACAGGCAACCAATGCTGTCACATCAGCATCAAATTCATTAATGGATTAAATACTTTAAAATGCGCCTTTTTTGCAGTCTGGGCCACCTGTGAGCACGACTTTACCGGTTCATGATTTCGGTAGAAACAAGTCTATGTCCAGTTTAATTAAACTTATATAATTAAATGATGAGTGCTCCTGACAGTAGGGGGGAAGGTTCAAACTATTAATGCAAGAAAAGGAGGAGCCTATTCTGTTGACTTGCATTCAGGAGCAGGTCACTTATTGTAAATAATGAATGCTCATTGCCAATAGTTTGCAACTTGTTAAGTAATAAGGTCATTTCATTTTATTTTATTTGAACGTGTTTTGGTCTGCTGTACCTTTTATTGTACAGGAATTTATTTTAATAATGTACAGAAGATTAAAGTTTTCTAGTTGTCTGTATGTGTCTGTTTTAAAATAATTATTTTACTGATATTTATTATGCTATAAGGGCATTTAGCAAGGTATTTTTAATGCATTAATAATGAATTATTGTCATACTGAATGGTTTCATAAAGCAGCTTCGTAGTATTAATAGTGGCTCTTGGAGTATACTAGTAATAAATTACTAATAAGCTGAAATGCTAATAATAATGTTTAAAAGCTATTTAAACTGTTGTTCAAGTATAGCACAAAAGGGTATTTTAAGTTAAATTTAAAGCAGTGTATTTAAACTAGAGTAAATATATTTAAATTTGGTCCATTTTAACACAACTAAATATATTGCAATTATCTTAAAGTTGAGTTTAAGGATTTCTAAAAGAACACTCAGTATAATACACTTAAAATGTGATAAGCGCATCAAGAAAAAGTACAACTTAAGTATATTTCTTTTTCACCTGGGTTGGCATAGTAGCATGCTAAAATGTGATAATTCGCACTAAACTGAAAGTACAGCTGAGACTGATGGGAATGTCATTAATTTTGCAGGTATTTTGTCTTAAAACAAACATTGATATATTTGTAATAAGTAAAGCAATAAGTAACGTTTGAACATTTTAACATGATGATGGCGCTACATGAAAAGTCTGTCAAGTAGTTGGTGAGACATTTCACTAAAAAACATCAATGTCAACCTCATGGTGGCGCTGGAGGAAAAGTCAGGAGATCACCAAAGTCAGCATAGCTGGATTCTTGTCGTCTTGTCACATGATCAAATAGAAATTTAAGATTGGGAAACAACATAAGTTACACATATAACCCAGCAATCATCATTGCATATGTAGTCTGTGTGACACGAATACAGACAAAAATAAGACAATATTTATTATGTGGAATTTGAGTAATATAGTTTTTTTATACTTTGCATGTTTAAGACTTTTTTTGAAAAAACCACAGCCTGTCACCATGGAAAAGGTGGATGTGCACATTTGAGGGTGTACATTTGAGACACAACAAAAAGAGATCTAAGATAAGATGGGAATCTAGAGTGCAACTGGTGATGTCAGACTCGCTTCACGGGCCCCTCTATAGCCCCAGTGTGGTTGCACTGTCTATACCTATGCCCTTACTGCTAGCGGTGTTAGAGGAAAAATCACAGGATTACCAAAGTTAGTTAGTTATCAGTGATTTAGCAATTTTTGGCTCCTTAACAATACACTCAACAATCTAAAACAGAACTGCATGGTTTGCAAATGCTTAGCTGTAATGTGAGGTTTTTGCAAGTGGAAACCTCTGTGTCTGAAAAGTGAAGCCAATGAAGAAGTGCTTTAAACCAACATTCAAAATGGTAGTCTACAAACCAATCTGTGATTTCTTTGGGTAAGCTATATGTTATTCGTCAATGGGCTAAAGCATCCTAATTCAATGTTATGGTCCTTTAAAGGGGTATGAGTGTAGCCGGCAGCCAAAAACCTAGATAACAGGATTAAATGGTGAGAATCAGCCAGCTGTGTTGTACTCACTCTGCTCTCCTGGGTCACACACATTAAACACTTCACACACCACTGGTCAACTACAAATGGCTCACAGGTTAATAACTAATGCTTAGAAGTAGCTACAACTTCAGTCTGTGTAAGTGAAAGCTGACGAGGAAAGCTACCTTCTGTTGGTGTTAACTGAAAAATGGCAGGTAGGTAAACTGCATTAGAACAAATGCCTGCTATAAATTTTTGGTCTTATTTTCCTTGTTAATGTGTTTGTTTTTCCAGACCAGGTGATACTGTTGCCTATTGGTCTGTCTGTGGGTCTCTTATTGCTGCTGCTGCTGGGTCTCTTAGTGTACTATCTATGGAGGAAGAATAAGGGGCAGAGTCAGTATGAGGAGCTGCTCTCTACTGTGCCTTCAGTACCACCATGCTCTGCTCCAGTGATCCTGGTGTCTCAGAGCCCCTGGGCCACGTGAGTACCACCAAAAACCTTTCTCATAAAACATACACAAATTCCTATATAGTGCTTTTCTCTAACTCTTTCTTTCGAAGAAGGTTTATTTTTTGAGTGTGCACTTGGAACAGTACAAATAAACATTTACAACAAGTTATATTTTTCCTGTTAACCCTCGACATACATTATATATTTGTTTTCGCTTTTCTTATTAGATAGTGTACAGTAGAGAGAGGGGGTTGTGTGACATGCAACAAAGGTCCCAGCTGGATTCAAACAGGGGACATCACAAACACATGGTCTGCATCTTAAACCCCTAAAACCAGCAAGACACGTTGAGTGGCACACATCTTTCAAGAGTTTAATTCGTAGGTTGCCAAAATCATTACTGCTTCACTGAAGAACAGCATCCATCACTTGGAAGCATCAGGGTTTATGGCTTCTGTAGTCTTGATTTTAAGAGTAGTATCACAGTTCAATTAGTTGATATTTGAAATGCTGCAGAAGGCACAATTAATAACATTTTCCCTCTGTGTGAAAGACCCAGTGAGATCCCTTTCACCTTGCCTCCTCGCTTCATAACACAAAACCATGGTGACCTGGAAAATGAGGAGATGAAGATGGAGGCCCGGAGGGACATACTAGCCCATCGTGGGTCACTCTCAGTAAGCAGTAGGTCATTGGCCTTTATTTGACAGCATATCAAGATGATTATAGTCCCTTTGAATTTGTAAAGTGAAATTCAGTTATTTGAATCTGAAATTGAAGGATAGGTCCCTAGCAAAAACTATAATTCTATCCGTAATAAAACAGTGTCAGAATGTATGACTATTTTGGTCATGGGTTTCATATATCTTATGTAATAAAACATCTAAAAGCCTAAAAATTATGGGGATCCATCCAACAGATGGGGGTCCATGGTATAATAATCAGTTTAGGTGCCCTTTACATGAAAAAGATTGAGAATCACAGATTTAGAGAGGTCGCTGATTTTTGTACAAGATGTTTCAGGTTCTGCCAGAGTGATATGCTCTGCCTACAAACATGCAGCAGCTCTGTGAGGCTGTATTTAAGAACAGTGGTACTTTCAGCTAAATGCTAACATCGGCATGCTAACATGGCAACTGCTAACAATGTTAGCAGTTGACGTTGATCATGTTCATCATCTTAGTTTAGCATGTTAGCCTTTACATTTTCCGTATCATAACACTAGGACTAACTAGAGACCTGTTAGCTTTAGCCTCAGTCTCTTAATACAATATCATGCATATTTACATTTTACAGGGTTCTTGTTTTAAAACGAGTCAGCTGAAAATAATAAAAAGTCAGTCTGAGAGCATTTTTAACCAACTCATGGAGCTAAAGTTTTGGAGAGCGCATCTAAGTTCCCTGTATCCTTACCTCCTAACCCGAACCCTGGAACTGGGAAGCATAGGAATGATCCCACATTTAGCTTCATTAGCTTAGCTGTCATTTTGGGGTTATTCCTATGTTCCCTAGTTCTAGGGTTAGGGGGTCAGGGGAGGACCCTTGGAACATACTGTAGATAGGCTCCCGTCTTTTCATCTGGAGAGATTTGAGAAGTCTGCTTTCTTTGACATTATTGACATCCATTTCAAAAATGACCATGTGTTAAACCTACCACGTTATTGTAAACAACAGTATCATGCCCTTGTGGCACTAGAGGAAAAGTCAGAGGTTCAACCAAAGTCATTAGGATTCATCCCCTGGGCACCATGAATATCTGTATAAATATTTACACTAAAAGTCATCCAATAAGTAAAATTTGCATCTAGAATCAAAGGTAAATCCCACAAACGTCCTAGCAAATCCTTACATACACTCACAACTTGTCTCCACCAGCATGGTACCCAGTGGGGACGGTATTGGCCGGCCTCTACTCTGTTCCTCCTCTGAACGAGGTGGTGCCCCCCCCCCCTGGCATGGCCACCCGTCTCTGCTTCTCTGTGGAGTATCGACACAGCAGCGAGCAGCTCATGGTCTCCTTGCTCCGCCTCGGCAACCTCCCTCCCCGTTTCCACGGCAACGTCACGCTGGTGGAGCTGCGGCTACTCCCTGACGACCGGAGGCCCCGCCAGGCCAAGGCACGGGGCACGGGGCCCGACCCGGAGTTCAACGACTGCTTGGTTTTCCAGGCGAGGACAGAAACATTTACAGAAGTTTTAAAATCTGATCCAAAACCTTAGAGACAAAAGAACAGATGACTTGTGAATGTGGTCTCACACACTTCCTGTATGTTTCCGCCACAGGTGTCAGGAGCGTGCGTGCCTCAGAGCACCCTGACTGTGTGTGTGCTGAGTGTGGAGCAAGATGGTAAACGCCACGTGGTGGGCAGGATTCTGTTTCCTCTGGAGGGGGAGCTCGGTCAGGCTGGCAGGGTGCTCTGGAGGGACCTGGAGACGGAGGATGACACACAGGTACACACAGACACACAAACGACGTTTGCATATGCACAAAATCGCTCATGGACGCTAAACATTTTGTTATCTCTTATCTCTCAGTGTTCAGAGCTGGGTGATATGCAGATATCTCTCAGCTACAGTCCAACTCTGCAACGCCTCTCTGTGGTGGTTCTGAGGGCTCGAGGCCTACAGCTGCTCTCAGACACAGGTATGAGGTCTTTCAGGTTCATGGAAAAGCTTGTGGATATGTGGAAGTCTGACCTAAATCAGTGGAGTAACCTTGTAAGTGTTGGTAATACATCATCTGTGCGTTTCCCAGGTGTGTGTGTCAAGGTGAGCTTACAGATACACACTCAGGTGGTGAAGATCAAGCGCAGCTGTGTGTTGAAATGTGACAGTGACCCCCATTTCAACCACAGGATAACCTTTAAACTCCGCTCGCAGCACTTGGACGAGGCCTGCCTGAGATTCGAGCTTCAGCAGCCAAACAGTGTCTGCTCAGGTGAAAGGGTCAACTTGATGTGCATAATATCTTATTTCAGTTTTAATTCCAGTGTGCTGGAATATTCTGAGGCAAAATCAACAAATCCCACTTAATTTGACTTAACTGTTGCCTTCTTTCCTTACACCTTGTCCTTTCACTGTAATCACCTGACATCTAATGACTGCTAAGTGATATGGAGCTCCTTCAAAGACCTATCTATCTATCTATCTATCTATCTATCTATCTATCTATCTATCTATCGAAGATCTGACCTAAAGATGTATTAGATCAGATCCTAGGATAATTTGTGCTTTAAGACAGGTGCACAGAAAAGGTCAACCACTTAATTCCACAGTATGCATGTTAAACTCAGAGACACTGCTAGTCAATTGTAAACTAAAAAATATATAATATATCCTTCATTTATTTAAAGTTGATTTATATGAACTTTTATTACTTGAGTTATCAACAAATATCCCAAAATTGAGTGGAGTGCTCAAAAACCTTTGATGGTTTAAACTGAGTCTGCCTTTTGGTCACTAGTTTGCTTATAAAGTTAAGAGACTCCAGGAACAATCTTGATGAATGAATGAATGAAGAAAACAATGTACAATTAAAAATTAGATGACAGAAATACTTTTTATATCCAGCTATTCTGTTTTTGTAATATTTCCCAATTAGCCACTTTTGTGCTGTATCTGTAATTGCTATAAGCTAATTGACAGGTTTCCACGTGTTAAAATAGCACTTTGGACATCTTTCTAGACATAATGCTGGAAATAACTGTGCAAAGTACTTGTGTGTGGTAGTTTTTATCAACAAAATACTTTCTCTCCGATTACTTCTCTTGTCTTTATTTTTGACCTTTTACTCTGTTTCAGTCAAACTTTGTTTGTCTTTCAGGAAAGGGCATCTGTTTTTATTTTGGACATTTTCACAACACCAGGGCTTAGAAGCCTGAGCAGTGAGATTTAACAAATCATTTAAAACAATGCACAATGGAAAAGCCAAAGGTTAGGGCACGTCAAAAGGTGAAGAGCACGTCAATATTCTTTTTTCAGCTCCAGAGATAAGATCAACTGTGTCTTTATTTTTCTCCCAGAGCCTCCAGCCCTGCTCGGAGTGCTGGTGTTGGGTCCCTTCATGTACGCCAGGGGCCTGCAGCTGCAGCACTGGATGGACATGGTCAACACACCACAGGAGCCGGTCGAGCTGTGGCATGGACTGGGCAGGGCCACGTAAACACCCCAAAACAATCATTTGCAAAAAGCCATGTCCAATAAAGGGAACTGAATAAAGAATTTGGGGATTTTACAAAAAAAATTACAACCACCTGACTGAGCTTTGAATTTATCCTTTTAATATATAAATGAAATCAAATCTGGTAACATTCTTTGACAGTTTAGTTACAAGAAAACAAATGCATACAGTAAAAAGCATGGTACCCTCTACATCTTTTGGAGTTGGGACTAAGTTAAGCTGAACCACCCTTTTTTACAGTGTAGTCTTTATTTTACTTTTATCTTTTATTTTGATATGTGTTTTGTTTTGTTTGTATGTGTGTCTATATATCTACATCTAAACCGGTTTCAATAAAGATTTTTTTATAGAACAAATCTGACTTCACCAGCGCTTCAGCACTTCCTGATGCTTTCCAGCAGGTGGCGACTTACGCCTTTATGTCAGTGAGTGCAGCTGCAGTTTGAACCAACGAGTGTTAAGGAGGAAGTGAATGAGGAGTTGGCATCAGATAAACATGAAGGTGTGTTGAAGTTATTATCGCTGATATTGGTGGTTAACATCTGTTTTTGACATCATGAAGATAAATGAGAACACTTTACTGGAGGGACACAAAGTCGTGCTGGTTCCTTACAATGCAGACCACGTGCCCAGGTAATACCAGCAGTCATACAGTAACCTAGATCAGACCCACGTGAAGGTACTGACACTGCTGTGTCATTTAAACCGATTGGCCCCCAGGACAAATATAGAAATAGCTGAATAGTAATTTATTATTGTTATTAATTCATTCATTATATTTAGCAGCTTGAGCTTTCATCACACAATCTTCATCAGCAGCTGGAGTTTGCTCAGTTGTCCTGTAGATGTAATAACACTTCAAAAATCTGCTTGTCCATTATGGATTAAAAATTGTGATTTGATCCTAGAATGAACTTTTTAACTTTCTCATTCTTACAATACAGTTTAAAAGTTGTAAAATTATCCTTTAAATCAGGAAGTAAACAACAAGAAGAATCTGACGGAGCATTCAGTGATACATTTTTATGCTCTCACAGTTTTTTAGACTCTTTCACTAGAACACATTTAAGTCAGTACATGAACGTAACCGGCCCTACATTTGAGGAGTATAACCAGAGTGTCTTGTGACGTGGACCTTGTACTAAATATCAGCTCTGTACAAAGATTGAAACATTTTTATTTTCAATCTTTAGACTCTTTATATCTAAATAGTTTATAAATATAAACATAGATATTTTCCTTTGTTTCTCTTTAACTGGCAGATAAGAAGCTGTGAATCAGAAACTCCTTTCCTTGTCTTTTATCCACCTGTTTCAGGTATCACGAGTGGATGAAGTCTCCTGAGCTGCAGCAGCTGACCGCTTCAGAGCCGCTGACCCTGGAACAGGAGTACGACATGCAGAGGAGCTGGAGGGAAGATCATGACAGTAAGGGGTCATCTGCCTGCAACCTGCACACAAAAATAACACCATCACACCATATCAATGGTCTACAGAGCTCCTCTGCTATCTGGTAATCATTGGGTATGATGTGAAAATAAGATATCGCACCATCCTGAGGTCATGCGAGATGTAATATATTGCAACCTTTACTTAAAGAAAAACTGTGTTACTATAATTTTTTAAATTCTACTTTTCCAGAGTGCACGTTCATCATCTTGGACAAGCAGCAGTGGGCAGACACCAGCGTCGAAGAAGAGCAGTGCATGGTGGGAGACGTCAACATCTTCCTGACTGACCCCACAGAGCCATCCTTGGCTGAGCTGGAGATCATGATTGCAGGTGACACCCAACGTGTTTGTCTTAAAAATTATTAAAAAGCAAAGGCATATCAAACATCTACAGTCAACCTGTGCTTTAGGTTTATATGTTTACATTTCCTGCATATATCACTCTGTTTCTAAACTGTTTTGCTGCAGTTGTTTTTTTCATAACTGTCTTGGTTTTAACAGAGCCCAGTTACAGAGGCAAGGGCATTGGGAAAGAGGTGACACGCATGATGATGTGCTACGGTGAGCATCTTATAAAATCTGTCGGAAGATTTCTAAAGCCTTGTTAACCGGTCAACAAGTGACCAAACATGTGTTGGTTCTTACAGTAGAGAGACAGAAGGGTAAAGCCACTGTGTAGTATTTGAACATTTCTGACTTTGGTTACCTCTTAATTCTGTGCCAATGTTCTACTTTTGAAAGGAAAATAAGGCCATTATTTGTTTTAAATGTCGTATCACATATGGCAGAGAGCTGCTGCTACAATACCCTGTAATTCATAAAACATGTTTCACTTAAGACTACAGCCACCACTATGGAGTAAACTCTGGTTACAATTTGTGAATAGTAGTTTGTGGACGGTGGTGATCAGTTTGTTGTCCTCCATCAGGTGTCACCAAACTTGGGGTGAAAAAGTTCCAAGTGAAAATTGGGTTGGACAACCAGGTCAGCATCTCCATGTTCAAGAAACTGCATTTCCAAGAGGTGATAATATATATATACAAAATAAAACATAATCCTATTGTGTGCCTGATGGGGCCCAAAATATGGTTTAGGCGTTTTGTAAGTGAATCTAAACATCATCCTCGTTTCTGTTGCAGGTGTCGGTGTGTAAGGTGTTCAAAGAGGTGACCCTCGAGATGACTGTGGACGAGGCTGTTCGGACAAGGCTGCTGGACGAGACGGCGGACATGAAGGAGAGAGACTACAGACTGACCTGCAGCAAAAGACAGGAACTGGTTTAACAGTGAACTGCCGTGCTGAGCTGCACTCACACGTAGTTAAAGACTTCCAGCTGTGAAGGAGACCATTCTGCACACAAATGAGGGAAATCTGAGACGCCAAGCTGAAAACTAATGTGTGGTTTCACTTTCACACCTTCACAGCATTGGACTGCTATCTGTAATACCAGAGTAATTGTGCATTTTATACCTACAGAGGTGCAGTTTTGATGATCTGGTTCTGTGCATAAATATTTTAATCTTAAAATATACAGTATTCTACTTCAACAGCTACATTTCAGAGGCAAATGTTGTACCTTTAATGTTAATATATGCATCTGACAGGTGGAGTTACTAGTTACACTGCATGCGTATGTGTATACCTGATCATCACAACTCCAAGTCACTCCGAAACCATGGGCATTACTCTGCTACTATAACAGCCTTCTCTCTTCTTTGAAGGCTTTCTGCAAGATGTTGGAACCTGGCTGCAGGAACCTGTTCCCATTCAGCCACAAGAGTATTAATGTGGTTGGTCACTGATGTTTGGTGATAATGCCCGGCTCACAGTCAGCGCTCAGGTGCATCCGGAAGGTGTAGGATGGGGTCAGGGCTCTGTGCAAGCCGGTTACTGTTGAAACAGGATCTTTCCCAAACTGTTGCCACGAAAGTGGAAGCGCACTGATGTCTAAAATATAATTTTATGCCGTACCATTGAGACTTGCCTTAACTGAAAGGGACCCAACTAAACTAAAAAAACAACCATCCATATATTTCTGGCCATATAGTGTATTTTTATTGGACAGTAACACATGCATAAAAATACCATCACCATGACAATATACATTTACCAGAACTGTAACATGATAACATGAGAAAGTTACAAACTTATTTCTATTGTGGTCCTCGTTGTAGTCTGACAAAGATGGCAAGGTAAGCCACGGATGACTAAAGGTATCCTGTACACTCAACCCTTACAAAATACAACCAAAAGACCGAACACATCCTAATACAAATAATAATTAATACATGTACATACAATTAAAATACACTGTAAGACTTAATAAAATCTTAGTCTAATTAGTAATAGTATATCTGTATATTGCAGATCCACATTTTAAACTTGCATAACAACTGTGTGTTTCCTTCTTTCTTTCTGGTACTTTCTGGTGCCTCTTCTACTTCCTCCTTAAAAGTTCACAAGGTCCCATTAAATTGGCCTTTTCACCTCAGACAGTATTAATAGGGAATATATTAGATGTATCCTTGTATACATCTAAGAGGCCAAGTACCTGCACTATGTCCAGACAACTGCTTTTCTCTGAAGTATTTATAGTGGTCTTTCGTGCTGACAGACATGAGAAGACGGTGCGTTAAAGGCAAGACGATGAACGGTGGAAACAATCTGTGGTTTTTATATCTGGTATTTTCTGGAAATGGTTCATTCTTTTTTGGTTTGGCGAAAGGCAAGTTTGTGTCTCTTTAAATTTGATTAAATAAACTAATTCTGACTTTTTGTTTCATGTTCCTCCTAATTGCCACATTAGTCTGCTGCATTTATCATAATTTTCTCATTTAGGACCGGAAGGCTGGTGGTTAAAATTAAATGCCAAATGCAGGAGCTTTGTCATTTTGGGTCGTATTTCAGAAAATGACCCCAAATGTGAAATGGAGTCACATAATTCCACTTGTTTTATCCTCTAAAAGCTCAGTGTGCTATTTGCTCCTATTCCAACCAAGTAATTTGTGTTTTTGGGATCAACAGACATATTTATTTTGGGCATGTACTTTTGTTTTGCTAAGGTCCAGTTTTTTTACATTCTAGTTTAATAAACATCACTCAAAATGAGGCAGTGATATAATGTTTGTTCGCTGCTTTTGTCCAGACTAAAGTATCTCAACAACTATTGAGTGAATTCCATGTAATTTTGTGAAGACTTTTCACAGTGATCAGACACCATGAGATTGATATTTTTGTTTTTTAGTAAAGCGCCTTGACATCTATTAGATTGGACACTTTCCAGCGCCAGCATCGGGTCAAAATTGTAGTTTGTCCTGTACAGATATCTGCAAAAGTAATGACATTCCCTCATAGGCCTAAATTGGTGTTCGTGTTTAGTGCTTAGCAAATGCTAACAAGCTAATCTAACATGGTGAACATGATGAACATAATACCTGCAAATCAATAGTTACAGTTGCATTGACATTGTGAGCGTGCTGATGTTAGCACGCTCACAATGCTGTAGACTACCATTATTATAAAAGGAACGATAACCAAGCTCATTATTATTTGCTAGATTGATATACAGTAAATGTATTTCAGTTGAAGAACCTCTAACTTCATTATGTCCCCTCCACCTCTGACACAAAAACTTAGATATTGTCTATAATTTAAATTTCAGGGGATTTATATGTCTTAGTTCTCTAACCATTTAGAAGACACTTTTATAATGCAAAATCCTGAAAAATCTTTTTATCACTTCAGGAAAACATGAATCAGCTCTTACAGCAATTACCTACAAATCTGTTTATGACTTCATGTGTTGCGGTTACCCAGACATCAATGGGCCAGCTAGGAGGCTTAACATGTCATCACATTAACTTCCCTCCACTAGTGGACACATTATAAATACATATTAGACTAAGGTTTCATGAGGCTAATGGTGACTGTTGTTGCTGCCTTTCACAGACTGCCCTCTCTGTCATGTTAGTCTCTGTACTCATTCACATTAACGTCTGAGGTATTGACTTTGTAAGTCAAAGTGATGATCAGGAAATAGCTATCATCCAGCATGCAGTTAGATCTGTGTTTGTACTGTGAAGCTTAGCTTATATTCAGCTGTGTCATGGTTAGATTCTTAGTCTTGTTTGCTCATTTAATCAGATTTTTCCATATTTAAATAATATTGTCTACTTTCAGGATGCATTTAACTTAGAGAAAGATATTTTTTCTGATGTTCTCTCAAAATCAGGAGAATTTCCCAGTTGCTAAGTTGTATTCACCGCCACCTTCTTCTATTACAAAAACACAGACACAGTTCAAAAATGTCTTGCAGTGCATAGCCATTTATTGGTGCTGACAATGTTTGAGCATGGAGAAAGCTTTACAAGAACCACAGCAGCAAAGGCAGCTTTTTGCATGAAGACACCCTGACAAATGACAAGAAGATGCATTTCAGAAGTCACCAGTTAAAACTGAAAGAACAGTAAAATAATCTGCCAGTTGCCTTTTATTTCTATAGTTAACATAAGACATGACATGATTACAAGAAGAAAGGACCACTAGTTCAATATAACTTGATCCTTATTTATCAGATGATTTAGAGTTAAAAAGGACCATACCAATCGTTTTACAACTAATAAAACAAAAAAAAAACCATGTACACTTGTATTACAGCTAACGTTTTTGCTAATGTTTTCCTCCCTTCCATGCAGCCATTGCTTTCAATTGTCTGTGTAATCCATCCATAACAGTGAACATCAAGTCTGGATGTATTTGTGCTGAAGTTCCATTATTTGTGTGGTAATGACGTTTAAGTGGATATTAAGAGTCTGTATCTTGTTACAGTAAATTCACTTTAACACATATTCTTGCAGACTTGATGTGTACTGTGATGGCGAGCTTCAAGTTACTTTTCAGACTGTACGGAAATTAATGGAAACCAATAAGTGTAGGAAAGTAGGTCTAGCGTATAGCTAACACATGGAAAACTATCAGTATGGTCCTTTTAATACAGTTTAATACATTGGAGCCTGACTAATACAGGATTTTAGAGGCCAGAATAAATATCAATATTTGAGTTTATAAAAATCTGATGATGATTAATCGGCTGTTTTTTTTACTGAAAAGATTAGTCAATGATTCAGTTAGTTAATTGACTGAAAAATAAATCGGCAAATATATTCTTGTAAATGGATAATCATTACAGTACTGCACTGAGCTGGACAAACTACGTAATGACAACGCTGTTTCTAAATGACTTCAAACGTATCTTTGGCATTTCTTGTTAGTCGTTAGCCAGCAGACACACCTGATACCATTATATATGTGATAAGATAATGTGTGTGTGTGTGTGTGTGTGTGTGTGTTTGTATTTGCTGTGAGATTTAGCTGGTGACTGTAAGACTATAAAGAAAAGAGGAGGCCACAGATGAGCCAGTTCTGCATTTGCGCAGCCTTCACTGCACATGCTCAGACTGCCACATCTAACACTGGCTGATGCACGACTCTGACTGGCAGCAAACATGTGATTCGACACTCCAGTGCAGCACTGACATGGCCACTTGACATTTCACTTAACATCTCTCAAATACAACCCACGTTCCACACGATGCACAAGAACACAAACCAGCTCTGGGTGGTGGTCAAAGTGCAGAACACGGACGGCATTTAAGACGATGAGTTTTTTTAAAAACAGGCTGTACAAAGAAGGGTACAAGAGCGACAACAATTCCATAGGAATTTAAGATGATTTTAACACATCTGTCCACCCCCCTTTATCTATCTGTACAGACTCTTCACCTCCCAGCACCTCAAACAGGGTGAGGGGATGCAGGGTTGTCCATCTTAATGAGATTCATGATTTCAGCATATTAAAAAAAGCCAGGATTCACAGGTGGAAGTGGAAAACCTGCAGCTCTGGAAGTTGATGACAGCAGATGATAGTTTAGTTCTTAGACGCTTGCGTAGATTCAAGAAACTCTTTCGCTGCAGAGGACAGATTTTGCACCAGCTGTCTAACCACACCCTCCTGCTCTTTGGCCCAGGATAGGCTGTCGTCCACGGCGACATTGACCGGCACACACACGGCTTCCTTCCGCAGGTCGGTCAGCCGGCATGCAGCGGCGACTCCGGCCAATCCCAGTAGCAGCAGGAGGAGGAGCTTGAACATCAGGCCAACAAGAGAACGCCGAGGTTTAGGAGCCGATTCCACAACAAGCTTTTTATCTGTTGAGATGAAGCGAGAGAGGGTGACATTAGAACAAAAACAAACTCTTAAAAAACTATACCTGGGTTTTGATTCTAGGTTTAATTTTTTAACAACATGGCTCATGAAAGAGATGCTTTTTTAGCAAATGGTCAAATGTTGAATATCCCCCCAGAATGCATCGAAAAGCATCAGTCCTGATTTTGTTACGTTAACATTTCAACTACTACTCTACTTTAGTATTAAAAAACTACAGACTTGTATGTCTTTACTTTTATTTTGCATGTTTGTACATTTATTTATAATATTTTATTTCAGCAACCGCTGGTACTTAAGACTTTCGGTTCCAGTAATGTGCAAAATCTCTCATTTTGATACAGAGGCGCTGTTTTGTGGAATTCAAACTTATATCATTCATCATCTTTGTTTACTATTAAAAAAGAAACATCTTAAACATTGGTAACTTCCCAATAACAGTGTTGAATGTTGGTGACATGGAAGGAGAAATAACTGTACTAGTTTTGTACCCTTTTTATTTTTATTTAATGTAACAAATACATGCAATCCATGTTAATTTTACATGGAGCTTTTAGGAAAGGCCTTTTTGTATAAACTTCAAACTACCTATCTCCCCTGCACAGGCTTTTGTTTACTGTAAATTCATGTATATCTGAGGTTATTTAGGTAAAAGTGTGTTTGTATATTTTTGAATACGTGTGATCAGCTGTCATTGTTAAACTCAGCATTCATTCAGTCACAGCACGGCTGCTGCCTCAGTTCTTAGTGCCACAGCAATCTCTGGCCTCATGTTATCTAAAAATAGAGCACTGCTATCAGATTGGTTCTCTGTTTTGGCAGATACTCTGAGTCGAGGTATCAGGAGAGAAAACGTTAGATTAGTGCATCCCAAAACTGCACGACTACCATATTCATTTAACAAAACGAGCTGAAATCAACCTAAAATCTTACATGACTTAAACTATTGTTACCAAGGTTTGGTCGATGGCCAACACAATGCTTATAATCTGTAGGGCAAAAACTTTCTGCCTCACATAAATGAATAAGATTTTACTTTCAGGGCTGGTCGTCATTCCTCATAATCAGTGGAGCGATTAGAAAACTAGCTAATAACATCACTTTTCAGAGGCAGCTCCTCATAAACATGCTAACAACTTGTTAAAAATAAAACGTATACCACAAAAAATATAACTGTGGCGTGCTTGAGCTGTAATTGTAGCTGTACTGTAATATGTAGTACTCTGAAGTCAGCTGTAATTGGCTATCTGGAAGTTGGGGCGTGGTCACTGCAGAGGCGCATTGGACAAGTAAAGACGCTTTAATCCCACCTGCTGCCTGTCCATTCTTTTTCTTCTTCTCCTCATTCTTCTTCTTCTGTTGCTCCCGTGCAGCCACGGCCGCCATCTGAGCGTTATACTCTTTCCTCCTCTTCTCCTTCTCCTCCGCCTTCTCCCGTTTACGAGCCTCCTTCTCTCTGGCCTCCCGCTCCCTCTGCTTCACCTCCTTCTTCCTCTCCAGCTCTGGGTGAAGATGCAGTCAGACAGACGGATCACACAGACGGACCACTATCACAGTCGTTCATAACAGGACATTAATAAAACTGTATTATCTGGTTTCCTGCAATAAACAAAAAGCACTTAGTCCTCAGAAGATAACTTGTTGTGGAGTACTTTCACATTGATATATTGGTACTTTTACCAAAGTACTTCTTCCAGCACTAGTGAATGGCACTGTGTTACACACTTTGATCAACAGGGCAGGTTTGATGAGATACAGGAGTTTCTGCTGTCATTTGTTTTTATTTAAATCCAAAACTTTCTGATCAAAGTGTTTAGTTCTTGACAGTCTGTGCCACATACACATTTTGGTCTGTGCTGTACCCAAAAAGTATTACAGATGCAAAATGCAGTTGATCAACTCCATCCACAGACGTCTCCTGAAAAACACATTTCCCACCTTTTTCCCTCAAAAGGCGTTTCTCTCGTACGCGATCAACCTCATCCTGAATAGCTCTCATGTGCTCCAGAACCTGGAAGAAAATGACCTTTAGCTTTAGATACTGTAGACTGCTTTACTGATCTCTTCTCAATCATTCTTATCCATCTATTTCTCTCTCCCTTTCACCTTGGAGGCACACTGTTTGCACTGTTTCTCATCCAGACAGTCTCCTGCTGCCTTGGCCAGGCCGGCCTCTAGCGGGTTATCCTTCAGATCCAACCACTTCAGACTCTGAAAACCGACACACACATAGACTGAGTAAAATAAATACTGCCAAGAGGTCAAAACACATCATCACACAAATCACAGATCATGTAAGTAAAGACATCATCTTTAACAACATTTGAGTACTAAAGTATATCAGCAGAGGTTGACACCATATAATAACCATATCATATAGGAATATATAGGAAAAGTTCAACATTTTGAGAAATATGATTATTCACTTTCTCACAGAGTTTGATCAGAAGATTGATAACACTCATGTCTGTATGCTAAATATGAAGCTACAGCTAGCAGCTGGTTAGCTTAGCATAAAGACTGTAAATAGCTAGCCAAGCTCTTTGCAAAAGGTAAAAAAACACCCTCTAAAGCTCACAAATTAGTTTGTTAATTACCAGTTTGGTTATTGTATGGATTAAGCAAATGAGAGATGTGTTAATAGGTGAGCTTAGAGGAGTTTTGCACAGGACCTTTGCACAGACCCAGGGTAGCTGTTTCCCCCTGAGTCCAGGCTTTATGTTAAGCTGAGCTATTTGGCTGCTGGTGCTAGCTTTAAATGTAACCGACAGATCTGAGAGTACAATAAACAGAATTGTATTAAAGATTCCTTTTTATACTGCATCAAAAAATGTACAAAAATAAGCACCTAATAACTGGCCGGTGTCAGTCTTGATATTACACTCACTGACGCAGCTTTATGTTAATAGTTCAGTACAAATGTAATATGAGCAAACAATGCTTGTGTCTGGAACTTACCCTGAGCTGAGAGAAGCTGACGGGCAGCACAGTCAGCTTGTTGTTGTACAGGTCCAGATGTTGAAGGTTGGCCAGGTTCCCCAGGTCATCTGGCAGACAGGTCAGCTGGTTTTTACTCAGATCCACTTTCACCAGGTGGGTCAGGTTGCAGAACTCTGGCTACATGAAAGAAACCAAGTGACAATGACAATGTCTGACCTGCAATGGAAATCTGCAGGTCAAATTTAAGGTTAGCAGGTTAAGCAGGAGGCAGCTCAACCTGTAATCCCAGAGTTTGAGAGGGACTGACTCCTCTATGACCAACTGTACACTTTTACTTATTTGTCTCACACATCACAAATTTACCTCAGAGGGGTTTAAAACTTAACCAATCTCAGTCTCCAAGGACAGACAAAATTCACATTAATCCTTCATTCATTTAGGCAATCCCCTAAATTTAGTGTTATAAACTTTCATTATATGTAGTTTATTTATTTTAATCTAATTTCTAAAATCTTGTCTGATTTTTATTGCTTATTATTGTTTTTAATGTCATTCTCATGCTTTTCTTTGCCTGTCTAAAAGCACTATGACTTGCCTCTTGTGTGAAATGTGTTACACAAATTTAGCTGCCTTGCCTTTTAAATGAAGAACACGTTTGTTTTGCAATAATTGAGACTACTTTTGAGAAGATGAAAATTTGTGACTGCTTTATATTCAATATAATGAAAAAGCCAGGAAGACTTGACTTCAATTTAAAACTATCTCAGATTTCACTTTACAGGTATATTAAGAGGTTTGCGGGCGTGAAGTTGCTACATACCTTTAGTTGTCAAACTGATTACAATTTAAACACTTTAAAAATCCCTAGATAACTACTTAATTTAATACATTAATTTCTCTAAAAATCCACAATACAAAGCATCCTACAGCTCAAATTTGGCTTCGAGGTACAACTGAAAATTTAGCCCAATTTGTAGAGCATCCCGATATATATTGTGTATCGAAATTCAGCCTAAAAATACCAGGATGTGATTTTTGGTCCATATCGCCCAACCCTGACACTCTCACACTGAAGCCATAACACATGGCTCCAGTTTAAGGAGTCACAAGCCAAAAAAAAGCAGGGCTCTAAGGGCTAAATGGTGTGTTTAGTACAGTATGATTGTGTTTATACTTACAGGAAGAGAGATGATGTTGTTGCAGGACAAGTCCACAACAGTTGCTTTGGTAAATAAAGCCTGTTGGGATAGATTAATATCAGGCTTAACTGTCCATTCAACAAGCATTTTAACAAATAAAACAGCATGACAGCCTTGTGCTTAAAGTTACAGTGCAATGTTTAATCTGACTTCATGATCACACACAAACAGAGACACAGACACGTAAGGTTAACCTACCAGCTCTCTGACTGGCACCTCAGTGAGGTTACACAAGCTCAGGTCCGCTTCTTTCCCACTGATTTTATCCTTCAGGTTCAACACTTTGCTGTTTTTACTCATCCTGGGGCCTGTGAGAAAACACACCGTAGAGTTAATGTGGAAAATAAACACTGACACGAGGGGATTTCTAACCAATTTTAACAGTTTTTACTGCAGGTACTTTCGACTAGCAGCAGAGAGCAGGAAACCCCTCTAACATTAACGTTTTACGAGACCCGCTCACCTGTTATGAAAGCTGTGACAAAACTGTGTTCAAGTGCGACAAACGGAGGAAAGAAAATGAGTGGTCCAACTTCTAAATGTGAACAAAGTTAGAGGAAAAGGTCTGAAACGTTGGCGGGTCTGTCTTTTTGGCAGCACTGACTGCCACAATGAAAATCCACGTCACTGATTGAACGACAGCGCGGTGACGTTGAAGCAAACAGCGCCGCCTGCAGCCCAGGAGGACACACAACACACTACAAACATTAAATACACAGGACAACAAATAATTATAAACAAAAACTAATTTTACCAGTAGTATCATCAGATAGTATTGAATAATTACAAACATATTGATGCATTAAAAAATTATTAGATTCAAATATTATAATTACATTAAACTTATTTAGCTGATGTTTTTATCCAAAGAATTTCAACCATATATAACTGCAAAAATCATGCCAGTACATCAAATATGCTAAACTGATTCATCGCATACTTTAAACAATAAGAGATAGATTTTCATCTAACCAGAAATGCAAAAAGCAGTAAAGTGCAGCATAATATAAATACCACTGTGCAGTGGTTACAGTGGACACTGCAGGTATATGTATTGCATAGTGCAGTTGTGAGTAGGCCACAAATAATGCTACTAGTAGACATTATGCTGGAAGTATGATAAGATCAGAAATAAGTACTATAGACATTAGTATAAATACGAATTCACTATAGATCAGATATGTTTAGTATAGACAGTAGTATAAATATGTATTGTATGTAGCTTTATGATATGTATGCAAGACTATTCTGAGTGAACAGACCTGAAATTAACAGGCATATAAGTAATCATTTGCAGAATCTGGAGAGATGCTGAGTCTCGTGTCGTGTGCACGCTGGCATCTTGGTCATGATATTTTCAACCTTCTTGTTTAATTGTAGTGCCATATTGACTTAATTGTCCAGGAATAGGTTTGGAGTCAGCGCCTGTCTTTTTTTATGAATGTGGATTTAAAACTAATTGCACAAAGAAAATCAAATCTTTGTCCAAAATGCCTTTGTTGGACCATTTGCTCATAAACTGAAGTAACATTTCACCTGAAGATTTTAAAAGACTATACTCGAGTATTTGCAGTTCCACTTGTAATTGCTTTTCTTAATATAAAACTCGTATCTAACTTGTGTGTGAATGTTTTTTGTCTGTCCTGTATATGTTTATTCTTGTACACAGGTCTCTCCTGAAAAAGATGTCATGATCTCAATGATACTACCTGATAATATAATGGATTAAATATATAAATAAATTAATATTTCTATTTTTTTATCCACAGAAATCACAAGAATATTCAATATCCTGTATTAATCTTACCAACACATTTTTATATCTTGTACCAAATTCAAAATGAAATGACACAATAGTTATGGACTTTGTTTGATGGACTAGAGGATGGAAACATTGTCAAAAAAGTGACTACATGTGATGGACATTGTGAAAACATTTTTTGTTTTCTTACTAATACAATATTTATCACCCGTTGACCAAGTTTCATGCCACTTTAATTCTCCATTTGGAATACAAAAAACACCCCGAACACCCTGTAGTTTCTAAGAAAAGCATCCGTGTGTAACTGGCAAATTAAATTTAGATTTTTTTTCAGGAGAAATAGCTTGTTGTATTTGTTGTTATTAATGTGTTTGATTATTGAGACAGACAATACAACAATCATTCCCACTTAAAGCAACAGCTGGTCATGTGTTAAAGTGTTAAATTAGGCAGATTAATCAGATAATCCCCACTTGTATGATTCCTCACTTCAAAACTACAAGAGTTGAGAGTATTCTGGGGGAATTAGGATTCATTTCATGCGGATCTAATTAACATTGTTAAATTAACATTGGATCTTGTGACTACTTAAGTGAAGTTAATAGGTGGCTTCTCTTAGTGATGAACCCTCAGAGTATTTTCTGTAGTTCCCCTCAGCTCTGAGGAGCATTTTAGCATCCTTCAGCTCATTGGTTTGGTTTTCTGGACACAACCTTACTATTTTGGTTCCCTCACACACACATACGAAAAAATAGCGCGAATAGGTTTTGTTTTATTGTTTATTTCTGCATCACAAAGAGTCTGATACATGTTTTCAGATATCAGTACTGTTATTCCATTGTGAATACATAAAGAAGATTAATGCAGATAGATATATGAACAACCTGTTACGTTAGCACCTTGGCTCAACAGATGGCAATATTGGTTTGTAGGTCGTTCTTTGGTTTAGACTGAAATATTTCAACATCTACTGGATAGATTGGCACAAAAGCTTGTACACCTAATTACGGTTCCCAAGAATGAATCCTACAGACTTTAGTGATCCTCTGAACACATGTAAGCATGCTAAGACGCTAATCTGAAATGGTGAGCATTGTAAACTTTATATCTACTAAACATTGACATGTTAGTATTGAACTAGAACAAGGTGCAATCTTGCTAACATCTGCATGCATAATTAAACACTTGACATAGCACTTTCTCACATATTAGTGTACTAGAATATTACAATACAACATGTGTGATTGATTTAAACCACTGTGTGAAACATGCAAATAGCAGATGTGTGTGATTGCATTACAGGACGGATTAAATATTATCTGAACAGCCAACTACATCTTTCCTCATAAGCTTTTCTAGATCAGTAGAACAAGGTGTGAGTGTGTGTGTGTGGTCAGTGACTTAAGTTAATGACACCAAACTGGGGGCAGGGACTTTGTAATCACCAAAGCTTCACATCTGCATAACCTGAAGGGCCACATGACTTGTTGTCAATCATCAGAATAAATTTTCCCAGTAGGTTCATAGTGCTGATGCAGGACTGATCACCAAAAATTAACGCATTACAACTTCTGGGAACTGTAACTCAATCATTCAGTATGTTTCACTATTTAGCACAATTATTCTTCTGCATAAGTCCAACTGATACACATACAGAGTAAAAACAGACTCGCAGCTATGACATAGAAAATGAAAAAGGCTTTGTTGATTCTTTTAGTCACTCTGGCCCAGTAGCCGGGCTTCCCTTCTTCCTTCTTGCTGTTGAGAAGCACGCTCAGTGTTTTCAACACCTCCCTCAGGTCATCTGAGAGCTTTTCAGAGTCATGGCACTCCTCTGTCAGTTTGCTGCTGCTACCCTGCAGAAGTAGTTTAATAAACTGTGGTTAAAAAATGTGATAATGCTAATCCAGCTGCTGCATTTGAAGTTCACATTTTTGTGTCAATTGTAATATGAAAGGTATCTGGCTCTAGATATCTAGATTTATTTTAAACCTCAGCCCCGATACAAGTTCTATGTTCTGCAGAATCTCATTACAATAGTGGAATCTACAACCGTGGAGGGTATATCCCACCTATACAATGGCCACCTCTCAACAAAATACAGGCGCTGTGCTGGAAATTCTGTGCGGTGCATTTTATTTTAAACAATATCTATTTATGTCTGTGGAAAGTATTCTAGCATATTTTTTTTAACTGTGCATAGCGTGTGTGTGTGATGTGCCAGTCCTCAGCACAATTGGTAGCTTGGCTTGGTGTATACATGAAAGAAAGGGGATTGGAACTTACCAACTATGTGGACACTCATTAGCTATTGTAGGCTGTGAACAGGGCATGGAAGTTTCTACTGGTTCAACTGAGGTGTCATTCAAAAGGTCAACGTGTGGCAACTTTTTCTTGTTTACATGCTAAATGCAGTTAGGCTAATATAAAACAAAGCAGCAGTCTGTGTGTATACATAATAATACGTTTTGTACTAAATATTTTACTGGACTGGATTGTCTGGACCTTTGTGAATGTAACAAGGCCACTTTTGTCGGAAGGTAATCTATCGGTGGACCACGTCTACATTTTACTCTTTGGTGTACCGGGGACCAATGTTCAATAAATATTTGATTTAATTCATTTGAATCATGAACAAATTAGCACCTCATTTTTCTATTCAGATATTTATTTTGTTGAGGAAACAGGACAGAAAAGGATTTAAATTTTATTTATTAAAAACAGATTTTATCTTAATAGTTTTGAATGTTCTACCTCAGATTTGTGACGTGATCCAATGTTTGGTATCAAGTATTTGTTCTGACCATAAAGAAAAGTTTAAAACCACAATTTAAAAACTTTAACTCAGGAGCTAAAACCAGCCTTTAAACTTGAAAGACATTGACATTTATCCTGATAAATACTGATATCGAATCATATGACATTTTTTATCACGATAACATTTTTGGCCATATTGCCCAGCCCTATGTATCAGCCCCTTTTTTTCCACTTCAAGCAGTAATTATAGGTGGTGGCAGAAAATTTCACCAGAATGCAGGAAATTAAGTGTTTTATGCTCTATAATTCTCTGGGGGAGGAGCCCCCGGATCCCCCTATGTCTCGTCACACACCTAATCTGAGCCCCTATGTCCCCACCACTTTTCAACACAAAGTTACACTCTTGGCCTCCATCTTTGTGGTAACCCCTGAACACATTTCAGGCACAGAAGATTTTCTTGCTTTAAGCTCTGAAAATGCCACATGTAATCCAATAAATAATACAATTTGGTTGTTTCCTTATAAAACTAAATTTGCGTTCGCTTTTACCATTTTCAATGAGTAGGTTTTACAAGTCCTTAAACTACACAAGTGGCAAAAGTAATAGGAGCACTGTCCATTGTCCCAAGAAGGAAATCTTGCTAGCTTAGAGTGCTGAATTAGCTCAAACTATCTGGTCAGAGCCTTGGATTTTATGAAGGCAGTGAATGGTTTTGCACTGAAACTGCAGAAGGAAACACCTGTTATAGGGTAAAATGGGTCACACGGTTACTGTGCGTTTATCGCTGTTTTATGAATTGTGTTTGGCAACGTTTGTCAGGGTCTGTGATCAAGTTCAGTGATCAGTTTGACTTTTGTTTAGTGTACTATAATTTTTCTGAGAGAAAAATCAAGAGTGCAGAGTATATACATTAACCCAGTAACTCTGTCTCTAATCAGCCACCTATTTACTGGTTACTACTTTTAATTGTATATGTCATTCTGTATTTTAGTGCTGTTCATACTGTTCATACTATTATATTGTCATATTGTGTATACTGTATCATATCCACCTTCCTCAAGTACATAGCACCTGCACATAATACTTATTTATTCCAGCATCCTTTGCACCATGCTCCATCACACTGTGTATGTGTATATGTGTATATGTGTATATCAAATCCACCTCAGACATGTACATAATAATAATAATGATAATAATAATTTGCTCCTGCATCCTCGGCACTCTGCTCATTGCACTATTGTCTCAGTCTGTGTATATTGTTTTTTTGGTTTAGTGTGTGTATGTATATGTTCCGTATACTGTAGTTTGTATCTGATTATATTAATGTATGAGTAAGTGCATCATGAGAAATGTACGATCCAAAGCCAAATCCCTCGTATGTGTACACATACCTGGCAAATGAAGCTGATTCTGATTCTGATATTATCTCTAATATGAACTCAAGTTATTGCACACACATTATGCATCTGGAACCTTTTCTGTGTCTAAAATATTTTTGTTTGTTTGATTTTTAAACATGCTAACGTAATGAATACAATAGCCAGAATGAGTTTACGCATCCCAGTGGTTTTAAGGAATTTCATGCTAATTTTACTTTTTATTCTTACTAACTTTGTCTGTATTAGCTGTAGTGCTACATTATGATATGGTTTTAGCAAGCAAGAGCTGACAGATGTATATCAAAGGAGGATGCATACAAATGTAACTCTTAACAGTTATTTCATTGTTTTCTGCAAAATGCTTTATTTGTAAATGCTGAAAAATGTCCATATTCAAGGTATCTTGACATTCTAACCTCTTTGGCCTCCGACAGCAGTTCAGATGGAGTTTCACCAGTAGACACATCACAGAGAGTCCATTTCTTCATCTCTGCCAAGATATATTTTACACAAAGATGATTGTAGAATATAAAATATATACAATTGTGTATAAAAGAAAAAACAAGTGTGTCTGTGAGTATTCATATCATAAAGGTGAACACCATTATAGCAGTAAAAAAAAACAGTAGCAAACTGAACAACAAGGGGAGATTGAGTTGAGATCCAGAGTTTTGTAGAAATCTATGCTTAATCTCACCTGCATCATACTTGTGGAAGTTGGCTTTGCTCTGTTTGTTACAGTCCTCACTCAGGCTTTGGTCTTTATCGGCCTCGTCGTCTTGGGAGTCTTTCTCCATCAGATGCATTACCAAAATCGTCTCCAGGAGGCTGAGCAGCATCAAACCAAAAATTCCAATACAGTAGGTCGCTAAAGGGAGAAGGCAGCATCATTAATGTGGACAAATAACTGCACATGAAGTCAGGATGTGCTCTGTAAAGTTTTCTTTTACCTATAAGTGGAATCTTGTCTGATGAAGAAGGCAGAATTTCATTCAGAATAAGTTGTAACACAGTGACAGCAAGCAGAACAGTGACCTTGAAGCTGAGCTTCTCACCCCCGCTGTCTGAGATCAGGAAGGAGGCCAAGTCCAGACACAAGAAGAACAAGACGGGCAACATGAAGTTGGCGATGTAAAGGGCAGACCTCCTCCTGATGGAGATCTGTGAAGTTATGTTCAAGGGTCAGATAGTGGATTTATACATTTGACAAAGGCCAAACTGAAGCATCTACAGGTATTAGTAGGATATACTGTAGGTTGCAAAAACGAGGTAGTCTGTCCCAACCTGCCCATGTATACAGTGGTGCAAGAAGCACTCAAATTGTCTGCTCATTTGAAGTAGTAATGCAAGAGAAAGGGTGGAAATTCTACATTGTACAGGGATTGGTCCAGAGTGTGTGCTTTTTGCCAAATCTTAGTTATCTTAGTTTACACAGTCCGTGTGCCCACAACTTACCGCTTTGTGCTTGTTGTCACACTTATCATTTTGCGCCATAAAAATAGGGCCTCTTATGCTGAATCAGTAAATTTAAACTGCAAATAATTCAGTGACAGAACTTCTGTAAAAGAAAATGTAAAGAATGGAAATGGAAACTTCAGTATTTCTACTTACTTAAGACACATGATGTTTTCTCAGTAATACTTACTGTATAAATCATCACATCTTGTTTGAAGCCGAAAGTCTCGACAGTTTTGTTGGTGACTGTCATGTTGATGAACAGCCACTCGTACTGGGTCCGCATCAACTCACGAGACGACTCTGTGGCCTCAGAAGAGTTGAGATACTGAACAAGGTGTATTTCTTCAACTGAAGTGGTAGATAAAAAATAAAACTGAGGTTTTCTTGCAGATCAACAAGTGAGGAATGTATGGCATTAGATTTTCAAAGTTATGAAAGCACACGCATGCATTCCAACAGACACAGAACACATAAACAACTTACAGAAACTTGTAACACAAGAGATTACGTGCTCACCAGAGTGTACGACAGACTTGAAGGAGATGTTGCAGCTCTGAATGTCAAAGGGGAATTTGTAAACGTGCATTCCACAGGTGCTGACCAGTACCTGGTCGTTCATAACTTCTACTTCACCTCGACTGTTAACAGTGAGATAAGGACTTGGAGGGGCCTTGTCCTTCTCTGTCCTGTACGAGAACAAACACACACGTTTGCTTTAATATGATTTTCACAAATGGTATTATCTATTTTACTTTAGAACATAACTTCATGTAAAATACACTGAAAGTATGCAATAAACTACAACGCATACCATATAACTGAAACATTTCTAATTCAATACTGGCTGGGGACATTTTGTTGGATGCCTTAAACCCCCACCCTTTTGCATTTTCTGAAAGCATCTGTACTTTCACTTTAAAACAAGTCAGAGCAGGAGAGTTTCTGTGCTAATGGACTGTGTGCGTGCAGTAATTAGCCCAATAATCACTGTAACGATGTTGGTGGCACTTTACAACTCGGTACTAGTTGGGTAATTCTTAAATAAATAAATAATTAAATAAAACAAAGAGGTAATAATAAATTGCTGGCATTTATCATCAGAAAATCTTTTCTGAGTGAAAGGATATGTATTCGACTCCTTTGTTGTTAACGTTATCATCATATGACCAGAAACATCATAAAAGATGTTCTTCATTCTTCTCTAACATCTGTTTTCCCTGTCGGATATATCCTTCATTTAATCCCAAAAATACATTATGGACAGCATTTCTGAGTTGCTTCTGTCCAAAGAGCTTTACAACTGCCTCCCATTCACTCACACAACAATGGCAGCGTGCAAAAATGTTTGGCATTGGAAGCAATGTGGGGTTCTGTGTCTTGCTCAAGGAAGGCGGGGACTGAACCGACAACCCTGGAGTCAGGGGACAATCTGTTCTGATTCCTTGTATATATATATTTGAATACCAATTTCTGTAATTTATTGTGTCTTAAATGTTTTTTGGGTGCACCATTTCCCCAAATATCTTAACAAAATTGTTTTCAAAGATAACAGGTATCTTTAGGCTGTCCGCTAGAATCTGTTCAAGGTCTTTGAACAATGTTTTGGCACAACAGGAGTTTTGGAGGATGGAGCCACTGGTTAACTTGACATTAGTTTAATCTTGATTGGTGGTTGATAGGTCAAATACAATACCTACAGGATATATGCAATAAATATGATTGTGAATAACAGTAAGATGATGCTCTATACACCTGTATGTGCATTTGTGAGTGTAAGGGAATACTTGTACATACATTCAAACTTACATTTCTTCAATAGTTAGATCTGGCTTCCACAATAATTCAGTAGGAAGAGAAAATTTCCTAATACCACAGAAGTCTGCAGGATCCCAAGCAATGTAGTCGCTCTTCCACCACTACAGAGGCAAACAGGAGGGGAGGGGGGTGTTTAAACAAAAGAAATTTGAGTTTCCCAACAGAGTGAGAGGTGGGAATGCAATCAATCAAAAGGTGTTTTCTTTTTTTATAGAGAACTCACCATATTAATCCAAACGTAAGGAACCACTTGCTGTTCCTTCTCATTCTATGAGAAAAGAAATATTTATGAAAATCGTTAATACAAGTTACTACAAGTTCACAAATATCAAAGGTCATATGACAGAGTTTAGAATAGGCACACTAGAGTCAGATAATAAGAGTATACAAACAGCACCCTGTTTAAGTTTCTGGGTTTGTTAAGCCTGAGATGAGGGAAACTCTGGGTTTTCTGTTCCAGAAAGAGGGTTAACTTAAACTCTGGGTCATTTACCATGCATGGTAAGTGATCTGTTCGCTGGTGGTTTTTCTTCAGCAAACTTTCTCTCTGTCTGCAGAGCCTGAGGTAGCTGTCGGACACATTTCCTCATTCATGCAGTTGGCATCAAAGCACATACGTAACACATTGATTTGCAGAAGTTTATGTCTTAAACTTAAACGGCTGTGGCTCAGGAGGTAGAGCGGGTTGGCAGTTAATCGGAAGGTCAGCAGTTCAATCCCTGCCTCCCCCTGGTTGCGTGTCGAAGTGTCCTTGGGCAAGATACTGAACCCTGAATTACCCCTGGCAGCTATTCCGCCAGTGTATGAGTGTGAATGTTAGTTTTCGTTTGAGCACTTAGGCTCAGTGTATGAATGTGTGTGACTGGTGAATGCAGATGTAATGTAGTGGTCGAAACGACTAGAAAGGTGTTACATTTACAAAAAAAACAGCAAAATCCCAATTAGTTACCCAAACAGGATTTTTAACATGATCACTTTTATGATCAATGTTTCATCAATGTAAGGACAGAGACAGGGATCGCTGGACATCGTGGATTCATCCTCAGCTCAGATTAAAGTCTATAGGCCTCACTGTCCTTTTTTATCTAACCTCGAATTACACAGCCCCAGAGGACAAGGTTAGCCGGCTAGCAAGCTAGCTAGCAACACAGAGTAACATATAGCATTAGCTTCTTAGCCTAAGACAACTTGGTCATGTTGCGCTAGGCAGGCGTGGTTTCAGCAACACGTCATCACAGCTCCACCTATAACCCACCTCTTCGCCCATTTTTGGTTATCCGGGAGTGACGCACTGCCAAGATGGTGACGGCTGGCTCCGCCAGATTGATTGGTCATACTGATGGGATATTCCTGTCATCATGTTGAAGATGATAATGACAACGATTGTGGTGCAGCTGAAATGACTAACTGGATGAAATGTAGTTTAAAAGGGAGTTTTGAATATTAGCTGCATGGTCTTAATGTGTTTTGACTTTCATTTAATACAAAATAAGCAAGATTTAATGATAAAATGATAAAAGATAAAATGAAAAATAGATGTCAAAAATGTACACTATGACTTTATAATCACAGGTCCATAAGTAAAGTATGTCTTATCTGTTTGATCCAAATTTTCATCTTTAGTTATTGCCACCAGCATGTTGTCCCCGTCAGGTTACAGGTGACTAAATATATTTAAAAATCTAATCTAACATACAGAAGGATTCCAGCACTTTATCATCTTTTATCTAACTGACAATGTTTATATATTCTAAAAACTGGAATTCAGTCAGTCATTCTAATCAGCATGATTAGATAGTAGTATCTTCTAATATGAGGGCTTAGTACAAATATGATTGTGAAAAATATCAAATTAGTCATCAAATGCCAAATCTTTCACAGTCACTGCTATGGTTTACAATAAGAATAATAATAATAAAAAAAAAACAAGTACAAAAACAGTATGTGTGAATATTATTAAGGTGAATAAAGTACAATGAATAACAGTGCCATCTATCTGTTAGTGTTTGTGAGAGGAAGGAGGGTTAGTAAGATTGCAGGGGGAGAAAATTGTTTTTCAATAGATGTAGATAAGATAATAGTAGATAAGAAGAATTTTGCAACCAATTATAGGAAATTGTATGAAATATCAACATTTGTTAATACTGGCAAAAGAAACATTTAGCAGAAACTGGCCACATGTTGATGTTGGCTTATAGCCTAGATTTCCAGTAAATCCTGAGATATCATGCTATTGTACAACTGAGAAGATACACTACTTGGCAGAGTGACTAATAATTGCAATTTATAATAACAAGTAATCACTTACCACATCTAGAATAGCATAGAGTAGGACATCCATGTGTACCACTGTGGGCTCTTTGTGGTTTTTAACAGGCCGGATCAAGGAGTGCAGATCTTTGTTTTCGGTAAAGTTCAAGTGCTTTAAAACATCGTGATAACTGCAGTTACGCTCAGAGGACAGTCCATCTACAGAGAAAATATAAATTAGAACAGAGCACCTATGTTTGAGACATGTTTTCTCAGTTACTTGTTATTTCAAAAAATACAACTTTTGTAATAATTTATAATAATTTAATAATTATAACTTTTGTAATAATTTTTGTTTTTGTTTTTATATTTCCTGTTTTAGCTTGTTTAGTTTGTATCAGTGGCTGTTTTTCAATCAGTTTTTTATGCGAGAATATAGTTGTTAAAACTCCAAATATGTGGTTGAATTCTCAAGACAGAGGTAATTTTAAAAAATGCTAGGACGTTTTCGTTTCGACTGCGGGCTCCCATTCCTGGGAGTTTGTACTCCTGAGCCAAACTTGCCAAGTCCGAACTTTAAAGTACAGAAGTCCGAACTTGGCGAACTCGGTATTGAGGAACAGCTTGTGTTTTCTCATTCTTTATATTTGTTCGTTGTTCGTTCTTGAAAGCACTTTGCATTACAATTACTTTTGTCCTAGCAAATATGGCTGAACAATTAATTGCATTAGCGATATTATCGCGATGTAATAAAACAAGATTTTCTAATCACAAGAGCTGCGAGTGCACTCTGGTCACATGACACCCAAGAGGAAAGCAGTCGGACGAAGTTGACGCTTCGTCTGCACGTTACGCTGTTGCTTGCCTTCTTGTTGTACAATGGCCTTAAGCTTGACAGAAGCTGACACTACAGAAACTTAAATGTCACACAGGGAATGAAAGTAGCACCGCCACCCGCAGGTAACGTGGTGACGGTGGTGGTGGTGCTTGGAGAAATTGTTGGGCCATCGGCCGCTTTGATGGACGGGAAAAATGTACAACAGAAATACTGTACTGTAATGTGTAGTAAGGTAAGTGTATTGTGGCGATCGGCACCTGCGTCACACACAGCCACCAGTCAGCTCAGGAAATATCTGTAAAAAGGGATTTCAAACTAAACGCACCAGTCCGAAAGAGGCCCAGGCTGTCCTGAGTTACAGCCTGGTTACATGCTTACCAGCATCGAAGGCTGCGGGGGAACTCCAGTGTTGTTGGAGAATTACTAAGCTTGTCTATTAAACATGAGAGACTCGTTGGCCAACTTTAGGATTGAACTTCAAACTGAGTATTTTTTGTTTGCTTACTGGGATATAGAAAGATGGACTCGTAGGAGATTTGAACTGAGATAAGTATGTATGGCAATAACAAAAAAATCGTTAAACGAGTGTGCCAGGTGTCTCTTTGGGTGGCACAGCCGTGGCTGGACTGGGATAAGGATAATAATTCAAGCCAGGAATCTTAACGTAAGCCCAGGCCAATCCTTGTGAATTCAATGTGTATAAATGGTCTGCCATGTATACATTGTTGAAATTCATACATAAATACATATAATTACTGAGTGCTTTTGGCGTGTTTATTTACTCTACATACTTTCCTCAGAGCTCTGATTGAAGTTCTGTTGATCATCATGTAGCTCCGGTGGCTCTGTATTATTGGAGTTACTTCCACCTGACAGAAAAGGGTATACAGATCTTTATTTTCAACATGTTTTCCTTGCACACACATCTCCCGCTTTCCTACACAAAATGATTAAGTGTTGGCAACATTTGTTAGTTGATTATTAGTTAGTTATCTGACTCCATCCCAGGCCACTCTGCTCAAACAAACTACCAGACTAACCATATTTGTTGCTGTAACGGGCACCAAACTAAGTTTAGATTTGGCTACTATGTTCATCTGGCAAGAACTTTTTACACATTAGATAATACAAACATCTGGGACTGACCAATAATCTGAGTTTTCAAAGTATGCTATGGTTACGGGTACACCCGTCGGAATGTACAGCAATCATAGCAAATACAAACGTACAAGGCTAGACCCAAGAAAAATTAATATGTACTTTTAAAAAGAGAATGATATATATAGAGTTTGCTCAAATATTCAAATGATTATTTTAAAAATCATGTGATTTCCCGTAAAATGAGAGTCCTGCCATATCGTGTGAGCAGCTAAGCACTCTTGTTTTAGTATGTTTTTTCAATCATTAATAATATATAATATTGATTCATGTCAATCCAGCTCACAAATATCTGTAGAAATATGCTGTGGTTTGTGGTCACACATACTCGACCAGCTCTACTCGACCACTAAAAGGATTTTAAATGTGGGCACTTTTACAGGACACTAAGTCTAAATAGTCTCTTCATTTGAGAACAATCTGCTAAATATCACCAAATGCACACTGATAAAATCATGAGCAGCAGCACTCAGAACTATTTCTGAAATATTGATTCATTTGCAGTAAAGGTAAGCTTAATACAATTTAAAAAGTTAAAAACATAAAACAGTAAAATGTAAACTGGCAACTGAGCATATAAGCTAATAAAATAAAAAAATAAAAACAAATGTCTCACTCTAGTTGACAGATAGTGTTATTCTTTCCAGGTTTTGAGACATCCATCTCTGAGATTTCTGTCTCTCACAAAATAGTGCAGGTGGATGGAATTAACATAACATTAAAAAGCAGTCAGCAACAACACATCTTTAGAAAAACTGTGTCCATGTTAATCTTGATTAGCCAAATAGTTCACTAAGACTATTTCCTTGGAAGAAATTAATTCCATTGAAAGCTGTTGACAGTGAGGTCTGTTGATTATTCAGAGCAACAGGGACACTGAGTGGATGATCGAAACCTTACCTCTGAGAAGGAGGAGAAAGAGAAAGCCAGCAAGCATCATGAATGCAGGACCAGTGAGAATCCAAAGTCTGTGAGAGGTGTGTAAACATGTGCATCTCTGTCCACTCTGGGCTTTCTGGAAATATCATGTTACTATAAAAATACCACTTCCTCTCACTGGAAGAGGGCTGGGTAAACTGAATGACCAACCCTTAGTTGAAACACCAAATGCAGGAAACAACAACCGCTTATGTCTACCACACTGTGGGCTGATCAATATTACTGTTAACCCACAACATTTCCTGCACTCTTACATATTTAAGGCATAAATACTGCAGGCACTCTGGATAAGTCTCAGTAGCTGTCAAATATGCACAATATAAGGTGATAAATCAGGGTGTATATCTTTTTCCCCCTTTTTAATGACCCTAAATGTAATTTATCCCTTGTAATCCCTTGTTGCCTCAATCAACCTTTGAAAACCTATAACACAACCATGTATTACTACTAAGTATTCTTCTATAGTATATCCTATAGTGTATATGGTACATCCTATATCCTAGAATAATATATACTAAGTAAGAAAAATCAGCCCCTACCTTACTCAGTATGGCACCCGGCTTCTGGTACAGGCCATGTTTGTCTCCCGCCTTGACTATTGCAATGCCTTCCTAGGAGGTCTTCCAGCTTGTGCAGTGAAACCCCTACAAATGGTTCAGAACGCAGCAGCACGACTTGTTTTTGATCAGCCAAAAAGGACTCAGTTCACTCCATTACTTAGTGACCTCCACTGGCTACCCGTGGCCTCCTGAATCAAATTCAAGTCACTAATGCTGCATACAGAGTGACCACTGGGTCTACCTAAACTCTATAATACAAGTTTACGTTCCTTCTTGGCCACTGCGCTCCTCCAACGAACGCCGCCAGGCTCTGCCATCCCTACACACAAAGCAATCTCAGTCCCTGTTCTCATCTGTGACACGATGGTGGAACGAGCTACCACATGCCTTCAGAGCAGGGGCGTCCCTCTCTAAATTCAAGAAGCTCTTGAAAACTCATGTCTTCCGAGAACACTTTCTCTTATAACACCTCTAACCCTTAACCTCTAACATGCACTTCCTATGCCCTTCTTCTTCTATCCCCTTATAATTCTCTTATATTGATTGCACTGTTATTGTTAACTCTTACTTCTTTCCCTAGGTATTTACCCCCATGATGCCATACATACTATTAGCTCTTACTAGTATTTATGCTGCCCTTACTTGTATGTATTGTTAGTTGTAGATCTTGTATTGTATTGATGCTTGTATGCAGCTCCTCAAATGTAAGTCGCTTTAGATAAAAGCATCTGCCAAATGAGAAAATGTAAATGTAAATGTATCCTACCAATCAAACTGTTCTGGACTGCAAAACAAAATCTCTCTTCCTGAGATTTTGAAGACACTCATAATCCCAAACAGATGTTGACCGCTCTGAATTAGAACACAACATAACAAAATTTTTCTTAATTGTTTATTTCAGAAGCACAAAGTCTGATCCAAGTTTTCAGAACCAGATAAAACTTTTATTCCATCATGTGAATACATAATGTAGCTTTAATGTGGATGTGGAAAAACCCCACAAAGACAGCATGAAATTCCTCAAACCATAGAAGCAAAAAACACATTTACATACCTTATGCTTTGCATATGGTATATGCTTCGTATAATAGATGAGCAAACAAATAAATAAAGAAGAAAACTTGATGAGAATCTTGAGATGAGATGCTACATTTGCATTTTTTTATATATCTTATTATGTATCTGATGGACTGAGAATTGTGCATATTACACATCAAAGGCATATATATTATTGGAACTTTATAATACAATCAGAGGGCTTATACAGAAAATATGTTAGATATATGGCAGTGTGTAGAACAGCAAACAACACTACTGATAGACTACATGTATCTAAACAGCTAATAACACATTTCCTAATTTGTTTCTTGAACTAAGTGTGAATACAGACTAAAGAAGTGTAAAGATCCACTTGAGATTCTAAAATTCATCCTCAGCACTGCACCATGCAATTTTTTTTTCTTTATCTAATTTTATCATTTTTGCTTATAATGTTTGCTTTGTAGCTTAAAGGGAACAACAAACAGCATCTCGTTTTACAACACTGTTGTAACATGACAAATACGTTACCTTGTATGTTAAATTAGCGTACACTCAGCGGTGGGTAGAGTAGCCCAAAACTGTACTCAAAAGTCCCGCACTGTACTGTGGGCCCATAATGGGAGCAGCCCGCTGAGTCATGAGCTGGACTTTGTCATTTAAATGGTAAAAACATCTCTTGGTCTCATCTATCAACAGTAAACACCCAATACCCATCTAACTTTAGTGACCATGAAGATCAAGTAGTATATATACACTCATATGTGCATTTCCCCCTTTGCCGTGGTGTCTGACACCACAGATTTTCTGCAGCAAGCAGTAGGCTATGAGGTATACAGTGGAAAAGAATTGATTCCACACATTCAGCAGAATACATTTGTTTCTTATTTTCTTTGCTATTTGTGTCACATAACTCACATATGCAGTGATGATTGCTGGGTAATATGTACTATATGGCTGTCCAATCTTCATGTGACAAGAAGACAAGACTCCAGAAACCGGCTGAAATGCAAAATCTGCCAAGTAGACTAGCAGAGTCTAGGTGACACAGTCCGACTCTAAGATCCATCACATATTAATAATAATAATAATAATCCTTATCTGTAGAGCACTTTTCAAAACCAAGTTACAAAGTGCTTTAACAAGTGTAAAGAATAATACAAAAAAAAGATAAGAGCATGAAAATTTAATATAAAATTAGTAAATGATGGTACTTTGCTTTAGACTGCTGCATCCAGGCGCACGCAACACAGCTGCAGCAGCAGCGTGTGTGTTGGAAAGAGATGCACAAAAAGAGAACTGTTGAATTGAATGTGTTATTATGGGAGGAAATTGATTTAAGGAGCTTTAAATTAGGTATTTACTGCATCTTATCTGTTGTTAAACCGTGCAAAACGAGGAAACAAGGCACGCAAATTTGCCAATATAATGTTCCCTTCTAGACACAAACGCAGTGTGTGTGTGCATGTGCTTCGTATCTGTGTAGCCCAAGGGCCCATCATAACAGCCTGCACTGGGGCACGTTGTTACTACCTTACGCCGCAGGGAAGATCATATGTGGTTGAAACACTATAACAGTCACATCCACATGAAATAAGGGTAGTTTTTTTTGTGTGCATAATTTCATCTTTCTTCATCTGGCTACACCAGCATGACTAGTTAAATGCAGACTGCTTGTAAACTGTTAGCTTGAATATTTACATTAAGGCAGAAAGCAGGAAGAGTTTTTAAGAGTTTTTAAACTGTGTGTAGCTATTTATTAATAAACATATTAGCATTAACACAACAGACACTGATCTCTGTCAGCTCAGAGTCAGCACAGGGCGTCAAATACCGATGCTTTGAGAAAGTCTGACAAAGTATTGGTATTGGATGCCCTGGGATGAGACAGCGCTAGCTGCACGTGCACAAGTGGATGCATGTAGTAAGGATAAAAAATTAAGAGTATAAGTATGATACATTAAAACTACTCTGACAACAACAATTTACTCAAAAAAGTTACTTGGGTACATGTAACGGTGTAAATCTAACTTATACCCACCTCTGCTTACACTTAATCATGTTTTTAAACTTTAGCACTACTCGTCTGCTGCATAGATCCATTTTAAAAAGATACAAACTAAAAACAGACTGGCCACTGTGACATAGACAAAGAAAAAGACTTTGTTGATTATTTTAGCCACTCTGGTCCAGTAGCCAGGTTTCCCTTCTTCCTTCCTGCTGTTGAGAAGCACAGTCAGCGTTTTCTCCACCTGCCTAAGGTCATCTGAGAGCTTCTCCAAGGCATGGAAGTCCTCCATTAGTTTGCTGCTGCTGCCCTGCAGAAGTGGTTTAGTAAACGGGTTATTAAAGAAATTATGAAACACAAGATAGCAAGCTGCTATATTTGACATTCTGGTTTTGTGTCTGTTGTGATGAGACTAAGGCCCCATCTACACTCCTCCGTTTTAGTTTAGAAACGGAGAATTACAACAAATATGATCTCCGTCCACTCTAGCGTTTTAGCTGCATATCAGAGTTAATCTCCGTCTACATTAAAATGACTGAAAACGCACATCTAGTGGCCGTTCACGTACACTGGGCATGTGCGTGCCGGTGTAAACATGAAGCAGATGATCTCTGTCTTCCGTAGTTACAGATTTGGTCGAAAAGAATAAAGTAATGCAGACGAAGAACCACACCAGATTTTTTTTTGCATGAATCAATTACGAGCAGTGACTACTGAATGTAACACAGGAGTTAATAAGCGGCGGCAAACAGACTGGGAGTCGTCGTAAAGTAAATACGGTTACATACACAGTACAATTGTAAGCATTAAGTGTTATTTGCACGGTACAAATATTTTAATAAAAATACCAAGTCAAAACCGTCAGTAGCATTGTGTTTCTGCTTTGTGTGTGAGCGTCTGTGTCATCGCTTCTAAAGTCCTCTGTTTTTGCCTGTCTTCACTAAAATGCCCTCCAGAAATGCGGGCTTGGCAGCGTTTCCAAACTTCTCCGTTTTAGGTCTTCATTTGCGCCGTTTTAGTCCGGATGGGATGTGCAAACGTAGCAAAAGGTCTCCGTTTTAAAACCAAAACGTAGTAGTGTGGATGGGGCCTAAAAGGTTTGGTTCATCCAAATAACAAATTAACATATTTTCTCACTTAACCATTGTGGTATCATGTCATGCAAACAGTTTTTGGGTTAGTCTTAAGATTTAAGTGCATGGGGAAACTTTAGAAATTTAACAGCAATGTCTTCTTCCAGAAACAGAATCCATGTCTTTAATGCAAAGAGCCTACTGTCAAACGTTTTATAGACTTTTCCATTTTTGTTTGGTATTTCATTTAGGTGAACCGACCATATTAATAATTCTAACCTCTTTGGCCACTGACAGCAGTCCAGATGGAGTTTCACCAGTAGACACATCACAGACAGACACACAGTGAGTCCATTTCCTCTCATCTGAAAAGAAAAGTTTCGCACAAAGATGGTTGAAGCATATTCAAATAGTGTACACCATTATAGCAGGTAAATAAAATAGTAACAGTAGTAAACTGAACAACACGTAGAAATCTATGCTTAATCTCACCTCTACAACAATTGTGGAAGGTGACTTTGCCTCGTTTGTCCCCACAGTCCTCACTCAGGCTTTGGTCTTTGTTTGCCTCGTCTTGGGATGCAGAGTCTTTCTCCATCAGATGCATCACCAAAATCGTCTCCAGGAGGCTGAGCATCATCAATGCAAAACTCCCAATACAGTAGGTTGCTAAAGGGAGGAGGCAGCATAATTAATGTGGACAAATATCTACACACTGAGTCAGCATGTGCTCTGTACTCTGAGCTTTTTTACCTATAAGTGGAATCCTGTTTGATGAGGAAGGCAGAATTTCATTCAGAATAAGTTGTAACACAGTGACAGCAAGCAGCACAGTGACCTTGAAGCTGAGCTTTTCGCCCCCTCTGTCTGAGATCAGGAAGGAGGACAAGTCCAGACACAAGAAGAACAGGACAGGCAACAAGAAATTGACAACGTAGAGGAGGGACCGTCTCTTCATGGAGATCTGTGAAATTATTTTTAATGGTCAGGTGGTTGATCTTCCTACTCCTATACGTTAAAAAAGGAAACTGTTTGCTTCACTTAGTGTTGCCTAATAAGAATTCATGATGTCTAAAACGTATTAACAGGAAAGAAGCAGAGGAGAAAACAACAAAATCAGGTGGAGGCAGTGCAGGCAGCACATTGAGGCCACTGTGGCTGCAGGGCATGTAGCTGTCATGGCCTCTTTGATGTTCCTACTATGCCTGCGCCAGCCAACTTTGCAATATCACACACCACACTATATCTTTCATACTTCTCTGAATACAGATGTACAGAGGGTAACCATGTCCTAGGAAAAAACTACTGTTGTTCCCATTGCAAAAAAAGCCCATGCAGTTTGCAATAGGAGCAACAGAGGGATGGAGGAAGCTACACTCACATTAGCCTCCTTTACAGCCATCTCAAAAAAAGGGAAATACATGCTCCCCATTCTACTGGTCAACTTCTATTTTTACCGAGGAAACTTAACTCTTTTAACGTGGACTAAACGGTTATGACTATGTTTTATAGATCCTTTATTAAATCAATTGTAACTTTTGTCCTGATTTGCTATTTGTTTGGAAATCTTAAGGTGAGGAGTAGGACATGCTACATAGAGTGGTAAAACACCTGCTCTCAGATAACAGAGGTGTCCCAGCTCAATAGTTTCCACCACTGTGTGTTTGTATGCAGAAATACTTACAGTGTAAACAATTGTGCTTTGTTCAAAACCTAAAGTGTTGACACTTTTGGTGGTGGTGTTCATTCTCATTAACAGCCACTCATACACAGTCGGCAAATCATGAGACCACTCTGACATCGATGGATCGCTGATCTCCTGAACAAGCTGTATTTCCTTGACTGAGGTGGGAGATAAAAAAAAAATACGGTGAGGTTTCTTATTAGGTCAACAAAGAAGGAATGTATGTGGTGGCATCTGCTGGTGTGTGCTCATGTGGCACTACAGCAAAACATTTTTGGTGAATGTCTAGAAATATTTAAACACAACAGGTTACATGCTCACCGTGGTGTATGGCAGATTTGAAAGATATGTTGCAGCTCTGAATGTCGAAAGGGAATTTGTAAACTTGCATCTTGCATGTGCTGACCAGAACCATATCATTCAGACGTACAACCCAACCGTTCCAAAATATTCTGATATAAGGACTTGGGGGAGCTTTATCCATTTCTGTCCTATATGAGAACAAACATACATTATGTCAAAAGCTTTATGCTTCAAATTAAAGTTCAATCATACCATACAAATAAATCTAAGTAACATACAGTATGATGCAATTAACTATGTCTTAACCTCTTTATTTTTCTCTAATTTATCTTTTTGTTTCTATAAATACACTATCCACACAATGTGACAATGTCATATTTCAGCCTGTTCCAACATTTTATATTTTGTACACACAGGATAGTACTACTAAATTACTGTAATAACGTCTCGGGTTACGTATGTAACCCTTGTTCCCCTAGAAGGGGAATGAGACACTGCGTCGGTGACGACACTATGGGAACGCCTCTGGGAACAAGGGTTACATACGTAACCCGAGACATTTCCCTCAAAGTGGAATGTCTCGGTTGAAATGTGTCGGTGACGACACTATGGGAATGTGAATACCCACCGAAGCCTCTGCCTGCCCCACAGCATGCAGTAACCAGTAGGCACGACTAAGAGGAGAGTGCACGGGTGCCGGGTGCAGAAGGAAGGTCCAGACTGTAAAACCGGATGAAAGTGTGAGGAGTGGCCCAGCCATCTGCCTCACACAAATCCTGGAGCGAAGCCCCTGCGAGGAGGGCCCTAGAGGCCGCCATGCCTCGAGTAGAGTGCGCCCTTACGGCCATAGGTGAACGTAACCCACGCACCTGATAGGCCAGGGAAATAGTCTGAACAATCCAGTTGCTGATCGTGTGTTTAGAAGCGGGGAGCCCAGCCTTGGGGGACCCGAAACACACCAGCAACTGGTCTGCTTTCCTCCACTGGGAGGACCTCTGAGTGTAAATACTCACTCATCTGCTCTGCGTCTCCCGTCCTCCGCCGTCACATGAGGTGGGGGATGAAACACCTGCAGCACCGTAGACCCTGCCAACCTGGACGGAACCTTAGGGACATAGCCCGAACAGGGGTGCAGGATGGCTCTGACCCTACCCGGGGAAAACTCCAGGCATTGAGGAGAAACCGAAAGTGCCTGGAGAACCCCCACCCTCCTCAGAGAGGTGATAGCGAAGAGAAAGGCAATCTTAAGGGTCAGGCGCCTCAAGGAACTGGACCCCCTCAGGGGCCAGACCCACAGTCTCCACAGGGCGGGGCAAGGGTGAAAGACCTGGCCCTCCGCCTGAGACAGCAGGTACCTCCTCAGAGGGACCTGCCATGGCGGGCCCTCCAGGAGTGATATTATGTCCGAGAACCACACTTGGGCCGGCCAAAACGGGGATACTAGCAGTAGGCTGACACTGTCCTGACGGACCCACTCCAGAACCCCCGGGAGCAGAGCAACTGGGGGAAAAGCATACAGACGGCGCCTCGGCCACGTCTGCACCATGGCATCCAGCCCTAGCGGGGCTGGGGATGAGAGGGAAAACCACAGTGGACAGTGCGTAGTCTCTTGAGACGCAAACAGATCGACGTCTATAGGGCCGAACCTTTCGCACAATAACTTCCCCACCTTGGGGTGGAGTCTCCATTCCCCAGGCCTCAGCCCCTGTCTCGACAGCAGGTCTGCTCCCTGATTCTGGGTCTGGGTCGCTCTGAGAGACAGCAGTCTCTGCTGGGACCACAGGAGGATCTGATGTGCCAGCTTGCATAATGGGCACGAGTGCAGACCCCCCTGGTGATTCAAATAGGCCACCACTGCCGTGTGTCGGTCCTGACAAGGACGTGGCGACCGCGGAGAGCGGGCAGGAACCTCCTCAGAGCTCTGAAAACCACCAACATTTCCAGGCAAATGATGCTCCTGCCAGGAGCCTCTCACCAAGTGGCCGTCCATGGCCGCGCCCCACCCCGTGAGTGAGGCGTCTGTCGAAATAATTGTCCGGCGACATGACGCTCCCAACACGGGACCCTGGGACAGGAACCAAAGGTTTCCTCCATACTGACAGGGAACGAAGGCACCTGCTCGTAACCCGTATCAGACGGAACGGATTTCCCCTCGGGGAGAACCCCTTGGATTTTAACCACCACTGCAAGGCTCTCATGTGTAGAAGGCCAGACGGGATTACGCTGGACGCTGCCGCCATGAGACCCAACACCCTCTGAAAGTGTTTCACAGTGATGGTGCGGCCTAGCTTCACTCTGGTCACTGAGGACACAATGGATCTGGATCACTACCCCTAGGAACGTAGTCCATTGGGCGGGCATCAGCACGCTCTTCTTCGCGTAGTCCCAAACGCTGAAGGTGGGCAAGGATGACATCTCGATGCCGAACTGCTAACTCCCGAGACTGAGCCAAAATGAGCCGTCGATGTAGTTCAGTATGCGGACGCCCTGGAGTCTCATCGGGACCAGAGCTGCACCCATGCATTTTGGTGAACGTGCGAGAGGAGAGTGCTAGGCCGAATGGAAGAACCCGATACTGGTACGCTGCGCCCCTGAAGGCGAACCACAGGAACTTCCTGTGAGAGGGACGGATGGAGATGTGGAAATATGCGTCTCGCAGATCTATCGTGACAAACCAATCCTCGGATTGGATGTGGCTGACGATGGCGGGGATGGTGAGCATCTTGAACCTGAATCTCCTCACAGATTGGTTCAGGGACCGCAGATCTCCAGACCACCCCGTTGAATCTGGGGGGGCCGACCCGGAACTGCAGCCTGTAGCCATCCACAGGACCCACGAGAAAATAGTGGCCAGTTTTATGCGTAGGTCCCCGGTGGCACCCTGAAGTGGAGGTCCGCCAGGGAAAAAACGCCGATAACCTGCGGTGTGTGAGCGCGAGCGCCTCTCGACTGCGGCCCTTCGGGGCAGGCAGGACGGCGCGTGCTCGCCTCCCCCATAATGCTGAGCACATCCAGCTCCTCAGAACCGTACAGCCGCAGCCTCTCCGGGCTCACAACTCGAGCGGGAGAAGCCGAAAAACAGGCTCCCGAACGGGGAAGAGGGGAGTCGGAGCCAGCAGACGAGGAACGCACTCGAGACTTGCCTGGACATGCGGCATCGCCAGACAGGAAACACACAGGGCATGAGTGTCCCCAGCCGTGATGTAGCGCGGGCATGGAAAAACACACTGCCTGAACTGCTCACTAGCCATCTCCTCTGCTTCTCCTTCCAGGTCTCGTGGTTTTTTTTCCTGAGTAGTCTCGAACATGCCAGAGTGCCTGCTGAATAGAAAAAAGCTAATGTGTCCGGTGTGCCGGTGTGCTTATATACGCCACCAGTTACGCCGTCACACGCTACTGTTCTAGCAACGCCAACAGGATTGGAGTAGTTTCATTCATGATTTCAGCCCTGCCACGCCCAGAGGCGTTCCCATAGTGTCATCAACGACGCAGTTCAAGTTCCCTCGAAGGGGAACTGGGTCTACCAACAGTAGTTCATGAAAGAAGTATAGGGAATAAGGGGGTAACAAATTTGCAGTTAGGAAGGCCATTGAATAAAGTACTTTATAAAAGATTACCCAATACATACTAAATAGAAACCAAAAATGCATTAACGTTACAGGCAAACACTGGGCAGTAACGATGACCATCACACAAACACAGGCAGGGTGATTAACACAGGTGAGATCACCAAACAATAACCTCAATCTCAACCTTGATCTTTAAAAGAACATGTTTAGGCATTTGCATGGCTAAATAATTTTATTTGTATTTCATTATTTTATTGCATTTTATTGCGTCGGCACACTTACCTGTTTTCCCCACTTTTCCTGTCTTGTTATCTGCACTGACCAAAATTATAAACGCAACACTTTTGTTTTTGCCCCCATTCATCATGAGCTCTTCCTCCTCATCAGGGTCTCGACCTGACTGCAACTTCGCACAGCCATTGAAGAGGAGTGGACCAGCATTCCACAGGCCACAATCAACAACCTGATCAACTCTATGCGAAGGAGATGTGTTGCACTGCGTGAGGCAAATGGTGGTCACACCAGATACTGACTGGTTTCCGTCCCCTTCGGACTCCTTCAATACAGCAAAACTGCACATTTTCGAGTGGCCTTTTATTGTGGCCAGCCTAAGGCACACCTGTACCCATGCTGTCTGATCAGCATCTTGATATGCCACAGCTGTGAGCTGGATGGATTATCTAGGAAAAGGGGAAGTGCTCACTAACACAGATTTTGACAGATTTGTGAAAAATATTTGATAGAAATAGGCCTTTTGTGTACACAGAGAAATTTTTATATCTTTAAGATCAGCATATGATGAATGGGGGCAAAAACAAAAGTTTTGCGTTTATAATTTTGTTCAGTGTAGTAACAATATTTCATTCTGCTGTAATTTATAGTATTCAGTATTCAGTAAGTATTCAGGAGTTACAAAAATTTTGCAGCGTATTTTAAGTCCCCACACAAAGTTGTTACTTTCTTATTCCTGTACCTATGTATTACTCATTCTCAACGTATACAATAATTACACTAATTTGATGTGCGATAGTTTAGTGTTAACATATATTTCAAACCCAAGATGCTATATGTTTAATGGATGCACCATTACATTTCTCCATTAGTGCATATGGCTTAGTTAAATCTTGATTAGTTTTGATTGTTTCAGACTTTCACAAAGCATTTTACATTAAAAATACATATATGTAATACATAATATTGAAATAATCAACACATTTAAAACCTGTATAAATGTTGTGGCATCCAAATACTTCAGTTTTTGTGTCATTTCTAAACAGTAACTGTTGAGAATAATATGTGACATGCAAACACAATAAAACGTACATCTCTTCAATAGTTATATCAGGCCTCCACAATCTATCAATAGGAACTGACATACTACTAAGCCCACAAAAGTCCTCTGGTTTCCAGTAAATGTGTTCATTTTGCCACGCCTACACAGGAAAATGAGAGAGGAAGGGGGTAAGGAAAAAAGAAAGGAGAGAAAGACAAAGAAAAGATGAAAAGAATGGAAATCATTTGAGTTTCCACTTAGCATGAACAGGTGAGAATGATCAAAAAGTGCTGTCCATCTCAGGGACAACTCACCATATAAATCCAAATGTAAGGAACAAAAGTCTGGTCAGTCTCCTTCTATGAGAAAAGAAATGCAATATTTGTGAAAATCTTTCACAATTAACATCGTCATAAGATGACCATAAACACAGCTACACAATCAAAAAACATTGTGCTATACTGGTTTTAACATATCATACAAGTTGACAAAAATCTGACTTCATATGTAACTTTGAGGAAACAAAGGACAGTTATCTGGATCAGCCAATCAGCTTTACTACAGACAACCCGATGAGACAATAAAGTTGCATTTATTCTTCTGAGTTGTACCTTCGATGGCTACATTTTCATTTTCACAGCAAATAAAATCTACCAACTTGTATGTATGTTGTATCATGAAAGTAGTAGAAATATGAAATTATCTGAAAACGAGATTCTAATTTTTATCTATAACAAAAGTGAGCCCCTACATCTACAGTAACAATGCTTAAAGACAGCTACATAAGCTTTGTCACAGTACTCAAGTGAGTTTGTATCATTATTTAAGGTGTAATGTTTCGATTTATATGGCTGACAGTTAGTTTGGTTACATATAAAAGCCAAGAAAGTGCAGAAGTTGGGAGCTTTTGTTAGTTTTAGAGTGCTAGCATATGGCTACTATACTATATCCAAAACAAAACCAGGGCACATGGCCATGATTTTCACAAAATATCATATAATTTAATTTCAAAATTTAATTTCAGAAATAATTATTACCATTAAAAGAAAAAAAAATGACACAAAATGTAAAGTATAATTCAAAACTTACCACATCTAGGATGCTATGGACCAGCATTTGGAGGTATACATTTGTAGTCGTTGTGTAGTTTATAACAGGGCGGGCCATGGTGTACAGATCATTATTTTTGGTCAGGTTGAGGTAGTTCAAAACATCCTGATAACCACATTTACCCTCAGAGGAATCACTATTTACTGGAAGAATATCAAGATACATTCTGAGTTTATAGTTGAAAGCAAAAAAATAAAGACATTTGACTTCCATGCTCTTATCTTTGCTTTTAAATTAGAACTTCAGAGTTTTATGTTTTTGTTTTTGTCTGTACATCAGATTTACTGTGTGTGTTCATCATTACTTATAATTTAGAGGAAATGACAAACATCTGTTAGTGCAGCAATCTACTGCTTCTGAATGTATTATCAAACCTTGAAAAACACCAACTCACCAATATCTACAGTAATATCCAGTGATTGGTGTCTATCCACTGATAGGCTGTTATGAGATAGGTGTTGGCAGTGGTGCCAACTTTTATGTCATTAGTCCACTTTAATGCATTTTTCAGGAATTTAAGTCTAAATAGGGTTTCCATTTAGGAGCCATCTGCTATACATAAAAATGAATGGTGTTCAAATCAAGGACAGAGGTGCAATTTTCTCCTTTTTTAAACCCAAGCCTGGACTGGAATAAAAAATCAGGCTGGGAATCTTTAACGTCAAACCAAGCCAATTGTCATGCATTCATAACAGAACACACAACATCCAAGATACTTTTGGAGTGTTTGCTTCCTCTACATACTTTCCTCAAAGCTCTGATTGAAGTTCTGTTGATAATCGAGAAGTTGAGGTCGCTCTGTATAATTGGAGGTACTTCCACCTGAAAGAAAAGAGTATATCTTTATTGTCAATATGTTTTCTTTTCACACACATGTCGTGATTTCCTACATAGAACAAAGTGTTGACAACATTTATTAGTTATTTAAAACATAGAATCAACTTGGGAAGGGTAGTTGTGACACGATGTGCTGAGGACAGTCTTACTAATACCACTTTGATTTACCCTGACTCAACTTGATTCAGTTGTAGCAGTTTTGCAAGTGTATTTGAAAAACAAAGAAATATTAATATTTTTAGATATGCAGATAGTTGTGGTTTTAACTGCTTTTGAAATATCCATCTATCCATATCCAAATTATTAGGCTCTACCCTAAAACAATGGAGGTGAATGGGATTTTGATTGTGAAGCTCACCGTACTGTTAAATGGCAATTACAAAATTCAACAGCAACATTTCCAGGAACAGTGTCCCTGTTCCTCTGAATTATCCACATACCACACAATGTGAATAGTTTTTAGGAAGACATTTTGATGGCATTTTTGTTTTATTTGGAATGCTGTGAGTATCACAAACAAAACCCCATTAACTTATATTGTATTAGGGTGGCAAGAAAAAAAATACAAAAAACTAAAAGAAAAATATTCTGGGTTGCTAGATACCAGTTAAGGTTTTTTATAATTGTGTGAACTGATCCATTTGCAATCGACTTTGAAATTCTGATTTACTGTGTGTGTTCTTCATTACATATAATTTAGAAGAAATGACAAACATTAATCTGTGTGGTTAGCTGCTTCTGAATATATTATCAAGCCTTGAAAAACACCATCTCACAAATATCTGATTATCCAGTGATTGTGGTCACTGAAAGGCCATTATGAGATGAATGTTGGCAGGCCTGCCGGTTGTCATCAGTCCACTAATGGACAGATAACTAATTATTTATTAAATGTGAGCATTTTTGCACTAATTTACTATCTAAATAGGGTTTCCATTTGGTATCCATCTCCAAATACATGTTGTGTAATTCAAGGACAGGAATGCAATTCTAGTAAACTCAACTGGAATAATACTTTGGGCCGGTAATTTTAACGTCAGGCCATTTACAACAGACAATGTATACTTTGTTGAAATACTTTTTCTGTTTACTGCTTATACAAGTAATATATATTTTAGTTTAATTACTACACACAAAAAGCTTCAAAAAGCATCCACAATGGTTAAAAACAGTGACTTCAGGTGTGCGCTGAGACCACACCAAGCTCAGTGGGAGAAAAAAGGTTGTCGGAGTGCATTATGTAGATGCCAGTGGCTGTGTGGATGCCGCATGTGTTTGCTCTAACCGAGCTGTGTTGCTTGTCCCCAGGGAGCTGGGGTATGTAGCGTGTGGTACGTTGATCTGTTAGGGTGATTGATGATTGTTCACTTCTTGGTTGGCATTTATCCTGTGTCTTGAGTTACCTTTAATGACAGTTTTCACCTCCCATTTTAGAGGAGATTGTTTTCAGTTGATTGTAGTGTTCTTAAGTTAACAACAAAATATTTGATTTATTCTTGAACTGTTCTCCGCCCATCCTCTGATTCTTTCCACCCAATTTAGAATTCAATTTATTTGTTGGTCCCACTTTCCTGGATGCCACTGTGATGTAACAAATATTGGGTCTCATCTGGGATCTTTCTTTTAAAATCAGGACGGTTAGGTTTACTTTTTGAGTGTGGATTAAATACATTGTAATCGCTTAAGGTTTTCATATTGCCCAGGGTGTTGCCTTGGCTGGTGTCCTAAAACTTCCTGGTCATATCCAGCTTGACTCAATCAGCCTCTCAGAAAACTATGTTGAAACCATATGAATCTTATATTTTGCCTAAAACATGTCATTTTGAAAAGCAAATATGGTAAGAACCCAATTTACTAAATAAATATTTTCTCATTTATCTATAGCTATGCAGATAGTTGTGGTTTTAACTGGTTCTGAGAGATGTCTGCATCTACCCTAAAGCAATGGAGATGAATGGGATTTTGTTTGTGAGGCTCTGCCCTGTAAAATGGCATTTAATCAAATCTCAAAAACAAAACAAAACAAAACTCTATTGTGTTGGGGTGGCAACAGACAAAATCATAATTATCTGCATGTCTAGATGTCAGTTAAGGTTTTAATTATATAATAATATAATTGTGTGAACAGACACATAAATATTAAGTTCCGAAAATCCTAGAATTCAAGTTTGTCAACAGGACACACTGAAGCTAGTTTGTGTCAATTAAAGAAGATAGCAAATTGGATGATCAGCCAACATTTCTGACATTTTTCTTTAAATTAACAAGCAGAAGGAATGATGAGGAATTAAAAGTTTAACCAAACTGCAAAACATTACTCCGTGTACACCTGCATGCATCATACACAATTATCCCAGCTTACCTGTGAGAGGGAGCAAAAAGAGGAAACCTGCAAGCATCATGACTGTCCGAGGTCTGCACATTTAATGAGCATTGCTGTCCTCGTCCACTGCCTTGTACTGGAAGGGGGCTGGGCAAATGTAATGTAATGATGTGATGAATTTCTTTTTCTTCTAATGATAGAAACACATCTAATGCAACAAAGCAGTGAAGAAATGCCAACACTCTCAACACTTAGCGGCCTGTGGGCAGATCAATTTTGCTTATTAAACCAAAACCCATTTAATTCTTACTTCTAGTGTTATTGTGGTTTAGTTTCCAAGTAAATTAATTCAATGTAGAAACTCTGAAATGAGTAACAAACTAAAATTTGCATTTATTTACAATTTACTGTTCATAAATGGTTACTGCGCCAAGCTTAATTAATTATAATCAGGCTGCAGTCTCTTCCCTCTGGTGTGCTGAGCAGCTTTAAACACACACGGAGCGAAGTCAACGGACAGCAGATCAGAGGTGGCGATTACTCCAGTTGGCAACAACCACTCTCGTTACAGTAAGTACGTGTAATAAAACCTTCACATCATGGTTTTGGGGTTCTTGTTGTTTTTGGATTTTAATGGTGTTTTTGGTAGCTGCATGGGCTCCGTCAGCACAGGAAACAGTATTGATTAATTCACGACTCTCAACTGTGGGTCTGTTTGAGTCGTTCATTTGTCACGTGACAGCTCAGCTAAAGGGCTGTGGTAAGCAGGCAGCACAGGAAACAGAATTGATTAGTTCACGACTCTCAGCTGTCTGTTTGAGTCGTTCATTTGTCACGTGACAGCTCGGCTACAGGGCTGTGGTAAGCGGGCAGCACAGGAAACAGAAGTGATTAGTTCACGACTCTGAACTGTGGGTCTCTAGGTCTGAGTCGTTCATTTGTCACGTTACAGCTACTGTGGAGCATGAATGAATGACTCGTTCACCGCTCACATGGGTCCTCCTCAGTCTTTCGTTCACTCGGCAGGCTGAGTGACTGCCAGCGCCGGAGAATGAGAGTCAGGTCGGCTGTCAGGTAACAGTCACTGGACTGACATTATATAGCTGTTTTGTTAATTATGTGACATTTAATAAAGCATAACATTATTACAGCGCAGTGATGTTGTGCTAAGTTATAGTTTAAACACAGCCGTACCGTAACTTTAGTCCTGCTAGTGTTTAACATTACAGCTAACACCTGATGAGAGTTGTTCTGGGTCCGCTCCACTTCAGAGCCCTGACAGGGTTCTTCCTGGAGCCGAATTACCTCAGAGGTCGTCTCCTCTCCAAAACAAACAGACCCGGTCATTAAAACATTAAAACACAGCCACATAGCAATGTTAGCATTAGCCCTGTAAACAGTTAACAGCTGATCCAGGTCCGCCAGAGAACGCAACGTAACTTTTCTGTTTTCTTTAACAGAGCCGTGCTGTTGTTTCACAGCTCGTGATGGTGAACAACCTGGCAGTGTTTGGGAGTGATGTGCTCATGTGTGTTTCTCTGTCTGCAGAATCCGGACCTAATGTTTCAGAGATAATGATAGTAATAATATACGTAAGCTTTTATATGGCTGGTCTGGTTGTATACTTGGGAAAGATTGTGAAAATGGAAGATTTAGCCGGAAGAGTGGATTGCATATAGACAACATATTTCTGTGGTTTTTACATGGTTTGAATTTGGTTGTGGGCCCAGGGGGGGTTACATAATGATGGCATACAGTAATCAAGAGGTGAATTTGTGTATTATACTTTGTCAAATAAAGCAAGCCAGGCAGCCTTCCGTGTTTGAGAACGGCGCTGTTTTTTAATCGCCCACTAGAGGGCTGCAGCGCCACAATAACCAGCCTAGTTCAAATGAACAAAATGACTCAAAAAAAGATAAGTTCATTTTAATGAACAAGATTTGAATGAACGAGTCTGTCAAAAGACTCGAACTTGCACTAATCACTACGCTAGACCCTTTTTACTGTTGCACGTGCCCCTGTATGCAAGTGCTGTGCCTCAGTGAAATTTTTAAAACCCCTTGGCATCGTCTTTGGACTTGTGACTTTGCGGTCAAGTTAGCAACAATATATGCAACGTCCGGTTACAGTTTCAAAATAATACTACTGATTGATGTGAAAAGGCATGTCGTTACAATATGAAACGTGGCAAAAAACATGTCAATGTTGAAAGTGAGTGTTTACAACATTGATGAGAGGTCAAAGAGGGATATCCTTCTGTGCACAAGAAGAGAAAATAACTAAATGATAAATGAGAGTGACTTTCGAGAACAGCATTCAGGTAAACTTGTGTTTTCTCCTCTGAAAGTCTGTGAGCAGCATGTGTAGCTGCAGGGAATCTCTCTCTGTCTGTCTTGCTAACTGAGCAGCGCTTCTGTCTGTTTTAGTCTTTTTGCCAGACTGAACAATATTAGAGTGAAATACAACAATTTATTACATTTGATAAACGCAGACAGACAACAATGTATTTTTTGTCCATTTTCAATTTAGACCGCTGTGCCAGGTTACAGGGCTCTACGTCTGACTCGCATGTGTAAGTGACTAAAAATATAAGCCCGAGTCGCTCATTTCCTTTGATTATTTATTTAAAAACAAACGAACAACAAAAAAGGCTTTCAAACTTAACATGAGGTCAAAGACTGTGTTGATCCTCTCTCATTAGTGTCCGCCCCTACGTTCAGACCCAAAAGACCTCTCCAGACACACCTCTTCCTCCTTCCACAGCTGACTGCAATCTGAGTTAATTAATCAGGACAGCTAAATACATAAACAATTAATAAATCCAAATGACTATTCTCAAAATAAATCATTTAAATGCTAAAATAATTGAACACAAGAAATTGGCTTCAACAATGTATATAGCACTGAAAAGAAAATGAATGAATATGCACTCATACGCATGTGCGCATGCATGAAATGAAACTTGCGCATTCGGCTGAGCATTGCTACAGTCTGCAGCTGAACCTTATTGTATTCCAGCAGCAACATTAGTGGGACCAGTCCAGACAACAAACAGATGTGATGGCACTCCTCATAAAACGAGACATTATCTGTCTCTCGGTGAAGGTTTAGTTACAACTCTGGATTAATACAAGATGGAAAGCATTGGATTCAGATTGACTATTAAAATGTTGATTAGCAGGGCAGACTGGACAATATGGATGCACATATTTCAGTAGATAATTAACATCACATGGTCATGTCATAGTATAAATAGTATTTTCCTTTTGAAAATGTATTAAAAGAAACCTGGGGAGCCAGTTTAAATGGGGTTGAAGCAGCTGATAACCTTAATATCTTGCAAGTATTGATATTTATAATTTACAGGGCCTATGCTGAAGTTTGTCAGTAGAGTGGGTGCTGGGTCATAAGCCAGCACAAGCACAGCTGATCCAAATCCAGTAGGCCTACTAGCACAGACCCAGTCCAGAAATTTTTAGCAGGTCACACACCCAGGTGAAACACAGGTAGCCTCAGCCAGTAAAAGCACAGCCAGAGGTCTACAGGCAGCATCAGACACAAGCAGCTCAGACCCTAATGGAGGAGTGAGTTAGTGAACAGAGGTCTGTTCAAATTAGCAGCAGAATTTTCTACAAGAGGTTTAGAGGGAGGACTATCATAAAATACCATAACTAAAAGCGGACAACAGTGAAAGGAGCGCTATCCGTATGATGAGAAAGCAGCGGACAGTAGCCTACAGCAGGTAAGATATGCTAGCATTAGCAAGTTAGCTATATTAGGCTAACTGTTGCTGACATGCATGAGTTATGTTACTGTCGGTATAAGCAGGTTTTAAATGTGGCTATTAATCCCGCTGTGGGCTGTATGCATAAACTGTTATGAGTTGTGTTTAGCTCTCTGTGGGATTTTGTTATTTTGATCTGTTCAGTATTTGTCTTATAGTGTTTTGGGTTTCAGTCTTGTCTGTCTGTGATCTTGTATCTAGTTATCTCTGTGCCTTAGCTCCTAGTTCTGTGTCTCAGTTCATGTCTTAGTGTTTTCTCCAGGTCTGTGTACTTCTGTATTATTTTGTCAATGTTTATGTTCTGTTTAATCTCAGTCTGTTTTCCCTGTTAGTTGTAGTTTATTGGTATATTTGTGATCTGTCTGCTTATGTTCTGGTTCAGTTATTTATATTCTGTTTCTTCCTGGTTATTAGTTTCCCTGTGGCCTTATTGGTGTCTTTGTCTTCCCTGCTGTCTCTCTGTCTCGTTAGCCCTGATCCCAGTCACCTGTGTTGCTCACTCACGAGTCAGATATGAGCACCCCCATAACAGATTTTTTCTTAGGTGGACCATCTGGTCAAAGCACTTTCTGACATAACAGCGCCAATATTAATGGGCTTAGCAAGGGAAGTTGGTGAGGCACATACATATAACAAATTTCATACACTTAAATAAAAAATATATCAAAATCAAAAATTTACATGGGGAATATATAATACATTTAGAATAAATGACTGCACCAAGGAAAGGGACATTAATTAATTAAAAATTAATTGTTTAAATACTTTTTGTTTCACATGCAAGATAACCTACAGCTTCACACAGCCAAGCAACATACTGAATACTGAATTGCCTGAATATATTAATTTATTTATCAAATACATTATTATTGCTATATTACATTTATCACACACACACACACACACACACACACACACACACACTAACTGATGGTGACAAAGGCTTAGTTTAACATTCGAGAGAGGGCTGTCTGTATCATGTAAAGATATCAGCATACAACAAACTCAAAATTAACCACAACAAAGGTAATCTGCATATTTAAACATTTCAGGGGGAAACCCTCTTTATGTTAGTCATTAACTGGGGAAGTTCTGTGTTGTTATGATTTAGTTATTTTGTTTATCTTATGCAAGTCAGCACATTTAAATTTGTTAAAGCCTAATTTGCATATCAATGTGGCAATTTTGTGATGTTATTAGACCATAGACTGTATATAAGAAATGGACGTAGTCATCGTGAAGTCACCCGTTGGTTTGTGGACTGCCGTTTTGAAACCTCCAGTTTGGCCGATAGGGTGCCGCCATGTCAAGCAACCAGGAAGTGCCCGGAAGTGATGATACGGCGGAGCTAACGGCCGTGTGCAGAGCTAACTAGCTTGCTGAGCTAGTGAGAGATTATGATTTTTGTTTTACTCAGGGTAAACAAAATTATTTTGTTTTCTTATATTGATCTCTGATGTAGTTTATAGGTAGAAGTTTATATGTTGGTTTATCATTTATTAAACTAGACCTGATGTTTTTTTTGGAGAGGTGCAGAAACAGGGGTTCTCTGCATCAGATAAGGACACTTACTTAGGAACAATGGGTGAGGGGTAGTTTGGAATGTGGTACAAAACATCTCTTCTCCAAGATATCTTATTTCAGGAACTACGCTCGTAATCTGCCCAGCAACAGCATGGTGATTCGTGGAGTCAGAGGACAAACATTGGGGTCAGAGGACTTGGGCCAATCATGGACTGACCTACTCTTTTGTTTTATTGTTTTATGACATGACGATGTATACTAAAACACTGGGTCAGGGAGAGATAGCCAGTCAGACTTCATGAACTGATACGGCTTGTTGTTTGTCAGAGAAAGGAAGATCGACCCAGAGCTCTGTAAGCTTTATTAATTTACTTGTAATAAAACTGATTAACTTGGATCAAAAACATCTTCTCCTATTGCTTCATGAAAGAACACACAGGACCAAGGACTACACATAGTTTAAAAAGGGTCATTTAAAGTCATGGTCCAACAATTTGGTGACCCCGACGGGATGAAGACGGAAGGATGATGGTCCAATAGAAAGAAAATTCTCAACGGAGAGCTTTTGCTGGGGTGACAACAAACGACTGGCCAGTCAAATTTAAAAAAAGGTAAGCAGACACCTGTTTCATCAAAGTCTGTCATTGGAGATTCTAAATTTGTCTGTCATTCTGTCAGTATGAAGCATCCTAGTCATTAAGTGATTGAATACAGCTTAAATAAATAAAGGGGTTGAAACGCAGGGGGGGTGAGAGGCCCCCGAAACACAAAGGAGGGTGCATTGTTGAATGTTTAATGTGTAGTGTGGTTTAAATAATTGTCGGTGTGAAAGTGAATGTACATTGTATATAAAGGAGTAATAGGAAGTTCACTGAGTTTCAGAGATTTTGAGAGCAGTGTCTGTGTGATAGTTTAGGGTAGTCGACGGCGGAGAGATCGACGTAGTGAACATGGAGGGTGAAATTTATAAAGAATCTGAAAAAATAGGAGGTTGTGGCCCGCTGAGGCAGACGATACAGCAACAGTGGGAACAGGCACGTACTCAATTGGCATCAGGAGTGAGGAAAGATAAGAGAGAGAAGGTGATGGAGAGATATGATAAATTATGGGAAAATTTACAAAAGGCAGGGGAGTTGCCGGCGGAGATCAGAGAAAATTATTGTCTCAGTATTTCGGAAAATCTGAGATGAAGGCCAAGGAGGATTCAGACATACACACCAAAACTGAGACAACATTGTTAGTAAGGAGGAAATGGATGAAGAGACAGGAGGAGCTGGAAGCTCCCAGAATAGATTTGCATAACATGGCTATAGCTGCATTGGCGGGGGAAGTGAACAAAGGCAGGCAGGCAATAGAGAAGCAGGCAGAGGGGAGACAGTCAGGCCCACACACATGCATCCCCATAACTCCACCTCCCATAGCACCTCTTTATCCTGATTTAACACAAACTATAGTTTCACCACCACCGTATCCATCTAATCAAATGTCAATGCTAAGGGTTCAAGATGGACTTTTGAAGGTAGAGGATCTTGGAAAGAGGGAATACACACAGTTGAGGGCACAGCTGAAGCAGGAAGTGAAGGATGGATTGGGAGGAATTGAGCTAGGGGGTCTTATTCAGGAGGCGCGAGAGGCCAGTGTGGTACAAGGTACAGGATTTAGAGGGAGAGATTTAGAAGGGTGAGAAAGACAGAGACAGAGAGTGAGAGAGGAGATGAGGAAGAGTTAGAAGCAGATGATGAGTGGGGAGAAGGATCAGACATAGTAGAAGAGGAAGTTAAAATAAAAGGGACATTACAAAGAAGGAGGAAGAATGCAGGTGGAGATAGACTGAGTAAAGCAGCATATAATCTGCATAGTAGAAAGAAACTGGAGGAGCAGGCAGACGAGGACGAAGCCATAATGAGGGACTTACTAGTAGAACAGGAGTACACACCGGTGAGGAGGAACACAACTACACAACAATTTCCTCAGATCACATCCAAATATAGTAAACAAATGCCACTAATTTATAAAGGACCAGGTACCATTCTCTTTCACTGACATGAATTGCATTTTTAGAAAAGAAGCCGCGTCCGATGGAAGGAGGAGCTCAGTGGATGAATAACTTTTGTAAATTCACTTTGGGTCACAAGCTGGGTTTGGAAGACTAGAGAGCCTTAATGGGGAGACAGGCGACAATGTGGGAAGTGGATCAAATTGAGAATGTCGCAGGTACAGGCGGGTTACCAGACTCTGAATCGTTTGGCCGTTGTGCCACTGACATAGGCCGAGCTATGCGAGAGAAATTTCCTGCTCCAGTGGGAGCAATGCATACTCTAACGCTTTCCATAAAACCAGAAGAACCGGTGTCAACCTTTTTGAGCAGATGTAAGGAAGAGTGGACAGATACTGAAGGAGCATATCCAGGCTCTAGTGAATTGCAGACTACGCTCTTTAGAAAAGCAGTAATGACAGAGATCCCACAGCAGGTAAAAGAAGCCATGGAAGGAAATCCAGATATTCCTTGGTGTTCCACTGAACAGTGGACACATCACACCTTACACATCACTTGAAAAGATACAGAGATAAGCAAGCTCAACAAAAAGGTGACTTAGATTCTGCTCAGGAACAGCTTTTAAAGTTATAACTGGAGGAAGCTAGAAAAAAGGCAAATGAGGCAAAGAAAGAAGGCAGAAAGTCTGCAACTCAGATGATTCAACAACAGCAGCCACCCGTCAGTGGTGCACCCACTCCTGACCTATATCCTACACCACTGTAGGTCTTGACACACCCTCCTTATCGTCGGGGACCTGGCGGGCAATATGGAGGCTTCAGGGGTCGGGGAAGGGGTCGCGGAGGATTCAGGGGAAATCCACCAAATAATGGCTGCTTTAATTGTGGTGATCTAAATCACTGGAGGAACACATGTTCATATGGGGCATTGCCAGGACAAAGGGGTCAGATAGCTCCCCCTAGAGGAGGATAAGGGCCACGTTTTCAAGGTCCAACCACCTCAACCACCTCAGCATCAGGCGCCATATACAGCAGCAGCTCCCCAGGGCCCGTACCCTCAAGTGGATTGGACTGAGCACTGGTGATGTGCCTAAATCACAGCTGTCATCCTCAAGAGTGGAATTAGTTGGATTCTTGGGAAAACCTGCCATTCACCAGACGTCTACCTACCAGGGTTGCAGATCAGACTTTTATGCACTCATATATTTCTTCTCCCTTATGCCCAGCAAATCTGATGGGAAGCGATGTGCTCAAATGTGGTGCATCCATTTTGTGTGGACCTCAAGGGCTGGTGGTGACTTTTCCTAATGGTTATACTGTGAACTGCTCAATCTCTATAATGCAATCAACTTCTCAGATGTTGCTGTCAGCAGATGTGTCTCCCACAGCTCCAGGAATATGAGGCCTACTGACAACTGATCCTGCATGTGCTGGAGGAATACAGCACCTATATCGAGACTGGCAACCCTGGATCCTAAAGCTACACCCCTACTCCCCTCCTTTGGACCCTCTCCATGTGACCCTTTTCTATGATAGGGATGGGGATGAAATTTATCAGCAGGCATTCTTCAATGAAATCATCGACCTCAAGTGGGATATTAATTCTAGTTGTATCCTGGTGGGAAAAGAAGGCGTGGCTGCGGTTGTTGAACTCACTGAGGAACAGATGACATGGTATAAATTGCAGGGTGAAGTTGTACCCCATATTACTTTAGCTATAAGTTCAGACCATCAGGCTAAGGATTTGGGCCATATGTGTAAGCGCTTGGAGTCGATATCTGACTGGGTTTCCATGTTTTTTAATCATCATTGAAAAGGCTTACAAAATTGTTAAGGCCACTACAGATCAGGTTACTTTGGAACACAGACAAATTGAGAGGTTCCATGGTAGGGAAAGAACAGACCATCAAGACGCAGAGGCGATGTAAAATTCGCTCCCATCTGCATTATGGTCAGCAGGCCCTACAGACGTGGGGCACTGCATTTATGTGCAACCTGTGACTTTTGACCTCTCGGATTGCACACTTATCTGGCAGAAACAGTATCCATATAAGCAACAAGCTGAGGAGGGAATAGCAGACACTATTGAGGGACTGTTAGCAGCAGGGGTGTTGGAGGAATCTCAGTCACAGTGGAACACACCTATCTTGCCAGTAGAGAAGCGGAACACTGGCAAATATCGCATGGCTCATGATTTACGTAGGATTAATGCAATTGTTTCCACTCCAACAGTACCTGTGCCTAATCCATATAATGCAATGTCTGTTCTGTCACCACAACACCGGTGGTTTACATGTATGGACTTGGCCAATGCATTCTTCTGTCTGCCACTGGCTGACCATCTTAGAGATATTTTCTCTTTTACCTTCCAGGGTACTCAGTTTCGTTACACTCGAGTGCCACAGGGTTTCATACTTTTTCCTGGACTATTCAACCAGATTTTGAAACGAAAAGATCTTGAGCTCCCTGACGGAGTAGTTTTGATACAGTATGTAGATGACATATTATTGGCTGCTCCAGACTCTGATTCCTGCTGGACTGCGACTCATTCTGTGCTCTCTAGGCTCTTCGCTTGTGGTTTTGAAGTCCCCAGATCCAAGTTGCAGTGTTGTAGACAGCAAGTTTCATTTCTGGGAAGAATCATTTCCAGACAAGGTACAGGGATGTCACCCTGACACCTGTCATCTCTTTTGCACCATCCCATACCCCTCATTGTGAAAGACGTGTTGTCTTTCCTAGGCTTGACAGGGTACAGCAGGCAGTTTGTGGCATCATATGGCGAATTAACTTACCCTCTCAGGGCCTTGGTTAATGAGCAAGGCATGAGAAATCTCTCTGCCCGATTGAATTGGACCACTGAAGCCGAAGCCAGTTTTATAGCTTTGAAACAGGCCCTAACCAGTACTGCTGCCCTGGCTATACCGGACTACCAGTTACCATTTTTTTTGGATGTTTCTGAAAAATCACACACAGTAAATGGGGTGCTTTTTTAGAAAGAAGGGGGAGGTAGACAGGTGCTGATGTATGCCAGCATAACTCTAGATCCAGCTGAAGACAGACATCCTCCGTGCACAAGACATGGAGCAGGAGTGGCAAAAATTTTGCAGAAAACAGCACACATAGTGATGGGTCATCCAGTGACAGTACTCACAACACACAGCATTGTAGCATTTGTTAGTTCAACAGCATTCACCATGATGTCACTCAGACACATTACGCTGGAGAAGATTTTAACAGCACCCAACGTAACATTTACACATGAAGGCATCAACATGGCAGACGACATGGGAGTGGGAGAACCACATAGATGTGAAGATGAGGAAAGAGTGCAGAAAGATGTGAAGGTCAGAGAAGATCTGCAAGCAACTCCGTTGACCCAGAGGAAACACTGTTCACAGAGGGTGTTGCTACAGGCATCCTACGGAGGGACTGAAAGCAGCATATACAGTGTGGATTTGTGCCTGTTATATTAAATAAATTTACTACTACTACTCCAAATTCCTCTCTTCTCTCCCACAGAAAAGCAGGGTGGTTAATTATCAACCCTCAACAGACGGTTGAAGAGACCCCAACAGAAGGGGGGTGGAGAGGTCACTTTCCCTAAGTGCTATTCCTGAGCAGTTGATCGTAAAACTGGCCACCTTTGGCAACAGCCGCGATAAGTCTCTGCCTGAATTGTTAAAATGACAAAGAAACTAACCAGAGATTACAAACAGCCTATCAGAACTCTCCTTGTAGGGGGGCAGGAAACCCTAAACTGCCCCCCCACACACATGTAACCGTGGCAACTGACCTTTTTTCTTTTATAGGCATTAAAAGTTTAGAAAGACAGTCCCTTTAGAAGGACTGCCCTCTGGGGACTTCTAGGTAGCTTTTAATAATTACACAATTATTCACCAGTGATCAGTTAGTTAATAATTGCTCAATTATCTTAAATCAATCGGTCAGTCTCATATCTAAAGGGTAACTTCTCTTGGCATAAAGGTGGTTAAATACATTAGAGAAATAAACAATGGCTAAACAAATGTAAATGCTCCGTATTTTTATAGCGCCTTTCTAGTCTTTTCGACCACTCAAAGCGCTTTTTACACTACATCTGCATTCACCAGTTATACACATTCATACACTGAGCCTAAGTGCTCAAACGGAAACTAACATTCACACACATTCATACACTGGCGTAACAGCCACCAGGGGCAATTCGGGGTTCAGTATCTTGCCCAAGGACACTTCGACACGCAACCAGGGGGAGCCAGGGATTGAACCGCCGACCTTCCGATTAATGGCCAATCAGCTCTACCTCCTGAACCACAGCTGTTTTCAAGTGTCCTTCGTTGCCGCTGGTGAGACCACGTGGCTGGGTCTGACCTCGGTGAAGATTCGCCAGATGTGTGTCGAAGCATCCAGAGAGCAGAGCAGAAAGCGGAAGAGAAGAGGGCGGGCAATGTCGTGTGTCGCTCTTTTGTTGTGTGGGGCGTGGTTCCCCAGAGGGCAGTCCTTCTAAAGGGACTGTCTTTCTAAACTTTTAATGCCTATAAAAGAAAAAAGGTCAGTTGCTACGGTTACATGTGTGGGGGGGGGCAGTTTAGGGTTTCCTGCCCCCCTACAAGGAGAGTTCTGATAGGCTGTTTGTAATCTCCGGTTAGTTTCTTTGTCATTTTAACAATTCAGGGAAAGTGACCTCTCCACCCCCCTTCTGTTGGGGTCTCTTCAACCGTCTGTTGAGGGTTGATAATTAACCACCCTGCTTTTCTGTGGGAGAGAAGAGAGGAATTTGGAGTAGTAGTAGTAAATTTATTTAATATATAGGCACAAATCCACACTGTTGTTCACTACAAGAGTAAGGTCAGACAATGGCACACATTTTAAAAACAAAGACCTGCAGGCTGTAGAGAAAGCATTAGGCCTGAAACATGCATTTGGTACCGTGTATCATCCTTAATCCCAAGGAAAGTGGAAAGGATGAATCAAAACATCAAAGCAAAAATTGGTAAAGTGTGTGCACAACCTAAACTGAGCTGGGTAGAAGCTCTTCCAATTGTCCTAATGTCCATCGCAGTTCAATTAACTCAATGACGGGGTTTTACTCCTTATGAGTTAATGACAGGACAACAGTTCCCAGGACTGGGAGCTGGACTGCTCACTGAGGAAGCAGATGAAAGCCCAGTAAGGTATAAACTTTATTATTATCAATAACAGCATTGGTGTCAGCTTTCTGCAAACAGGTTGCAGCAGCAAAGGGGGTGTCGGACGAAGGGACATCGCCATCCACGGAGTGGGTTTTACTGAAGGGGATCAAACGGAAGTGGTCTGAGCCAAGGTGGACGGGACCTACAAGGTGACAGAAAAGCTGCACGGAAAAGGGAAACCTGGTACCATTGGAGCCAGTGTGCAGCAACAGATCCTCCCACTAGGACCCTCGAACAGATAAGAGATACTCAGTGAACTCAGAGACACATTGAACTCACTTTAATCTGTTTCCTTTGATTCATTTTCTGGTGAGCAGATGAGTGGGGTATAAGTACTCTCCTGGGAAAGATTTTGCCAGGATACATATGAGAGGACAGTCCCAGAATTCTTGAAGGATTAGCTTGCTTTTACTTATATTTTATTCATTATTTTGTGTGCTTGTTTATTTTCTATTAATATATATAATGTATGATTTTTCAGAACGATGTACATCCCAGACAACGGGCTCTTCCAAAAGGGATGGTTTTTGTGTATTGTTTCATTAATTGCATGTATGATTGTGGTACCAATATTATGGTGGGAGGACGGTCTGAGAGGCAGGGGTACCAAACAACCAGAAAACCAACACCAGATGGATCTGTGACTAAGGCGCTGGAAGGCCTTAGAGCACTCTCAAAGGAAATGCATGAAGCTTCAGGGATAGACAACCCATTAGGTGGTATATTTGAGCAGTGGTTGGTAAATGGAAAACTCATTGTGTCGGTGGTCATGTCTCTGGTTGGGATGATTGCTTGTGTGGGATTGTTGTATTCCATGCATCAGGTCCCTCTGCGAGCGTGCAATAGTCGCAGCGGTGGAGAAAAGGAATGCTCCACCTCCCTATCAAATGGTCCAGGGGGAGGTGATGGCATGGCTGGGAGAGGGAAACGATTTTTGTATTACTCAGGGTAACCAGAATTATGTGTTTTCTTATATTGATCTCTGATGAAGTTTATAGGTAGAAGTTTATATGTTGGTTTATCATTTATTCAACTAGACCTGATGTTTTTTTGGAGAGGTGCAGAAACAGGGGTCTCTCATGATCAGATAAGGACACTTACTTAGGAACAATGGGAGAGGGGTAGTTTGGAATGTGGTACAAAACATCTCTTCTCCAAGATATCTATTTCAGGAACTACGCTCGTAATCTGCCCAGCAACACATGGTGATTCGTGGAGTCAGAGGACAAACATTGGGGTCAGAGGACTTGGGCCAATCATGGACTGACCTACTCTTTTGTTTTATTGTTTTATGACGTGACGATGTATACTAAAACACTGGGTCAGGGAGAGATAGCCAGTCAGACTTCATGAACTGATACAGCTTGTGTTTGTCAGAGAAAGGAAGATCGACCAGAGCTCTGTAAGCTTTATTCATTTACTTGTAATAAAACTGATTAACTTGGACCAAAAACATGTTTCCTATTGCTTCATGAAAGAACATGCGGGACCAGAGACTACACATAGTTTAAAAAGGGTAATTTAAAGTCACGGTCCAACACTAGGTGCAACTGTAACTCACATTAACTGTCATTTTAACAGGGCAGATAACTTTGTCTAGCAAACAACAGCCAACTCCTAATAAGCTTTTTTCAACGGCGCTGGTTAAATTTACACAGCGACGTGGCCACCTTAAGAAAATGGCAAGGAGCATATGCATAAAATGCTATATACTGTATATTATGTAACCTGCATGGGCAAATTGTTGTGCTGGATCGGTTGAGACTAGGCTATGGATTACGGTTGTTGTCATGATGTTGTTGTCATATAGCCACTTTCATACTGCCTTTTTATTCGGGATTATTAGGCCAGTTTGCTGGCTCGCTGCGCTGTATGAAGGTACAGAGCTGGGAATGGGATATATTGGCCGACATTCTTTCCATTATGATCGCAGGATCTCTGTGGAAAGCGGCTATAGAAAGGCTCTGGATCCCTAAAACGTTGTCTGTGCGTGTTGTTGACTTAATTGGTGTTGAGCTTACTGCTCTTTGCTTATGGCCCTGTGCTCATTTGTTCTGAGCTTGGTTGTGTTTGCTTAAATATTGCATTCTTAATCTGGTTTGTAACAGTGGTACTGTAACTTGTGTCAGCGCACTCCTCTCTCTCTCTCGCTCTCTCATGTTAAGTATTTTGTGGAGCCATGCTGTTTGTTAGCATGTTAAAAAACATAGAAGAAAGAGAAAGTATTGTAGTTTTACTGGTATTTACGTTTTGAAATGGTCTGTGCCACCCCACCATTTTTACATATAAATATGACACTGGTCAAATCGGTTGTTAAAAAGTGGGATATTTCAAAAATAACTATCCTAATTGTTTGCAACAAGAATAACACCAAACTTAGTATGTTAACAAATAATTACACAACTCTATACAGACACATATCATATATTTCAATTTGAATTTAAAGAAAAATATTTATGCTCCATGATGTCTGTAATCTTGAGTTGGCTTGTTCCCAGTAAATGTTACTGGATTACATACAGATAACACACCAGGCAGGATTTTTATGGAATATTAACTGAATTGGTTTTAGTCTGTGGACAATTTTAATTGTAAAATAAGAAACAAAAGTATATCAGTCTGTGATTCTTTAACTCATATTTTTATGTAGTATTCAACTAGCCTATATACTGCATAATAGAATTCCTGAAATTCAGCTATGGCTTTTGGTTTAGTGTGCCACCCCAGGATGTTCAGTGGCCCCATCTGGCCACCCCTGGGAAAGTTTTCTGGGGGCGCCCCTGGTGCTCAAGCCACTTTTTATGTCTATGTGTGCACTGCCTGGATGAATGTATAACAGACACAAAACAAGAGCAAATGCACTCTGTCTGAAGGCAGTAGGTGGCTTGCAATCATATATCCAGACTCTACAGCCCCAGAAGGAATACCTACAAAACAGAGAGGAAGAGACAAGACAGCACAAAACTACAGGAGATTGAACAGTTGGATTAGTAACATGCATTAACAAGATAAGAATGCATACAGATGAGAGCGAGAGGAGAAGAAAGGTGCTCAGTGCATGGGATTATATGGGCTTGGCCTGAGTACCACACACTGGGTAAAGAAGTTGGAAAGTTTAGAAAGAAATATGTTGTTTCTGTGTATCGCCATTTGTTGATCAGAAATGTCATTAAAATCAAGTTCTTGACATCATGCAAAGTAATAGATAAATGGTCCCTGAAACAAACACAAATACCACTTCCAGAATGAATAAAAAACAAAATCCTATAACAGAATTTACTAATTGGCGAACCGCATTCATCCTCTAGGACCCGGACCAATTAGCCGATTAATTATTGAGAATTACTACCTCATGACGGAGCATTTCTATTGTATCTTTTCTAGCGTTTACTGTACTGGGTTAGCAGCACAGGAAATTCTCACAGACCACTTGCATGTATTCCAATCGTCTAATGTGATGCTGCTCAGCCAATCAAGTCTGTGCATTCCGATAAGCATTGCAAGCCGAGTCCGCAAGTGAGATGCACACACGGAGAGAGGAGAAAAAAAGATTTCACATGGCTTTCAACTAAGAATGTACATATTCTTACATGACATTCTTCCCATTGGCAGTTCAAAACCAGAATATCTCTTATATCTCGAATCCTAGCCAGAGGTCACGTTTCTCACTGAACAAGAGAAAGTAGGAAAGTGGTAAGAGGGAATGAAAGAGAAGGTAAAAAACTTATTATATATATATATATAAAATTGGTTGAGACTACACTTCAATCACTTCACCTACACTTTTAGCACTTTTTAGAATATATTATTAGAGAAGTTATTTATTATCCTTCCAGTTCGATGTGAATTCTTGAAATATTTGATTTGACAGTCAGTTGTTGACTAAAAACATGTTGATACAACTAAATGTTATGGTACTGAATAATAACCCAAATTACTCGTTTTGATGTTCCCGACCTTCGCTTCGGGAAATTTTCTCTAACTGGACCTCTTTGAATACCCCTGTCCTATGAGATGGGAGATTCAGGGACAAAATCTTAGAAAATGGGGGTCCGTGGTCTTATTTGTGTCACTTTAGGGGTCCTTGAAATGAAATCACATGAAAAGGTCGAGAGAATCACTGGTTTAAAACATCCTGAAAACTATACACTTTCTCAGAAGACTCCCCATCCACAGCTAAAACATAAGGCACATTCACTATAAAAAAGATCTTATGTCGTTATCATCATCACATTATCATGCTTTAAATTACAACCTCAAAGCCCATTAATATATTACTCTACTTATCCACTGCTTCTGAATTTACAATCTTACGTTTGTGAATTTTTTATCAGTCTTTTAGTATCAGTCCACTTTAAACTACAGCTCACAAATATATGCATTAGGTGCTTTTGGCCACAGACAGATGTTGGCGGGCATGTAGAGTACCAGTTTATCTATCCAACCACTAAATACGTTTTAACAGTCATCTCAGTCTAAATAGGCTCTCTGGGTGATATCCATCAGCTGGTACACTAAGAGGACAAGAGAAACCTTACAGGAGGAAAAAGAGAAAGCCAGCAAGCATTATGATTGCAGGACCAGTGAGAATCCAAAGTCTGTGAGAGTAGTCTACAACAAATGTGCATCGCTGTCCACTATGTGCTCTCTAGAAATATTACCTTGTGGTAAAATACCACTTCTTCTCACTGGAAGGTGGGCTGGGAAAATTAAATGACCAATCCTTTGTTGAAACACCAAATGCAGGAAACACCAGAGACTGCTGATGTCTACCACACTGTGGGCTGATCAACTTTGCTGTCAACCCAGTACATCTCTTGCACCTTTGAATATTTAAGGGATCATTACTGCATGCACTCATAAATAGTCCAAGCACACCCAGGCAGCTGGAAAAGGCTGAGTAGCTGACATATTAGAACATTTTAAGGTTCCCAATCAGGTTTCATGTCTTTCTTTCCCTAAACCTAATGTATCCCTTGTAATCCCTTAATGCCTCACTCAACCTTTGAAAACGGACTGCAACAACAAAATCTTGCTTCCTGAGATTGTTGAGACACTCAAAATCCCAAATTGATGTCGATCACAATGAACCAGAACACGTCGTAACAGAGTTTGTCTTGACTGTTTATTTCAGAAGTCTGATACATGTTTTCAGACCCAGATGAAACTTTCAGAACTGAAGAAGTCTCTTGGATGAGGGACAAAAGGTCTTTGAGTATCTTCAATTTATCCTGGATGACTCTCGAGGGGTCTGCTACGACCTGCAAGGCAAGAGTCACGTGACAGATGGAGATATCCAAAGACGTCAGTAGGTTTTTCTTCATTAGCTTAACTAGCTTGTCTGTCACGGTTTGGGGTTTTTGTTTTGTATATCCTGTATTATTTTAAAGTTGTCTTTCCTTGGTGCATACTTTGCTTCCTGTCGGTGTTGAGTTTCCCTGATTGTGTCCACCAGTGGTTTTGTCACCTGCCTCTTGGGTATTTAGGTATGCATGTTCTCTTTGTTCTTGTCTGATCGTCTTGGTATTTTGTCGAGTGTCTCTGCCTGTTCCCTCAATTATCTCTGCTGTGGTTGTATTTATGTTTTGTATTTATTATTGGATTCATGCGCTCCACTTTCTGTTAGTACCTGTGTTTGGACTTATTTATTCCCTTGGACTGCCTCATCTGTTTCTGTAAGTTGCCATCCCCTGGTTTAAATAAACACATAACTGACTCTGCTCTGCCTAAGCGTTTGCATTTGGGTCAAACTCCCTGTTTTCCTGTCTTTGCTTGGCAAAACCTGTCTACTTGTACTGTTTGAAGATAATACCCTAAGAAGCACTCCTGTCTACCTGCTTATTATTTTATCTCTTTAGTTTTGACAAAGCAAAACCAACATTTAAAACAACATTTAAATGTAAACATTTAAAATGTACAAAGATTATAATGAGAGAAAACTAAATCTTCTATATATTATAATCTAATTTCTTATCTTTTTGTTTAACAATGGCGCCATTAATTTTTGATTTAATTAATTGGTTCTCCATCAACTTGTTTTCCATGCAGCAATCGAATATAATTTGCAGCTAAGGCGCGGGGGGGGGTTACAACACCTAATTAATTGCCAGAATGATCAACTGAGAATTGGTTGGATTTCGGTCAGCTGTCGTTGTCCCCACATGGTTTGCTTAAAAAAGATCCTCTGCACTTTATGTTGTGGCTAAAACTGTGATCTTCACTGAGACTGTGCTATGTTATAAAACTGTTTAAAATGTTTCTGCTCACAGTGGAATAGCACTGCCATAAATTAACATTAATAATAGTAATTATTTGATTGCAGAGGTCTTGTAATCAGCACAGTAAACTGCAGCATAAGTTGCTGTCAGTCTACACAAACTAATTCCTCTATGGGTCCGTGTTGTTGGTTCATAACAAGTCAGCGCGAACCCTCAATGGAGTACGTAAAGCAACAATGGGTCTTTTTTTTTTCTTGAACTACAGGTGTGAACACACTACAAATGTGGTAATGTCCATGTTAAGTGGAACAATGACTTAATTGTATTTTTGAACTTTAGCACTACTCGTCCGCTGCATGGTACCATGTTAAAGAGATACAAGATAAAAACAGACCGACCACTGTGACGTAGACAATGATGAAAACTTTGTTGATTCTTTTAGACACTCTGGTCCAGTATCCAGGCTTTCCTTCATCCTTCCTGCTGTTGAGGAGCACAGTCAGTGTTTTCTCCACCTTCATCAGGTCATCTGAGAGCTTCTCCAAGGAATGGGAGTCCTCCGTCAGTTTGCTGCTGCTATCCTGCAGATATGGTTTAGTAAACAGGTAATTAATGAAATTATGGAACACAAGATAGCAAGCTGCTATATTTGACATTCTGGTTTTTGTGTCCATTATGATGAGAATAAAAGTGTTGGTTCATCTTAGTTAAAATCAAACGCATTTTCTCACTTACCCATAATGGTATCTTGTAATGCAAATTGTCTAGCTACAACAGCTACATCTCTTCCCTCAAACAGAATCCCTGACTTTAATCAAAAGCATACTGTCCACAGTTTTTAGAGTTTCCTATTTTTGTTTGTTTTTTTAAATTTGGGTGAACTGACCCTGGATAACCTGCAATTTTCGAATTAGTCCCTTAAAACTCTCCAGCTGATCTATCATGCTGCAGCATATGTATCGACAAGAGCTAGGAAAAGAGATCATATTTCTCTCTATTAGCTTCTCTGCACTGGCTCCCTGTAAACTCCAGAATAAAATTTAAAATCCTTTTGCTCACCTAAAAAGCCCTCAATGATCAGACAGAATCTTCTTTTAAAAGCCTCATAGTACCTTACTACCCCACCAGAGCGCTGCACTCCCAGAATGCAGGGTTACTTGTGGTTCCTAAAGTCTCTAAAAGTAGAATGGGAGCCAGAGCGTTCAGCTATCAAGCTCCTCTCCTGTGAAACCAGGTTCCAGTTCGGGTTCAGGAGGCAGACACCATCTCCACATTTAAGAGTAGGCTTAAGACTTTCCTCTTTGATAAAGCTTATAGTTAGAGTTGGCTCAGGTGAGTCCTGAACCATCCCTTAGTTATGCTACTATAGGCCTAGACTGCCGGGAGTCCTCCCATGATGCACTGAGCCCCTCTCCTTATCTCCCTCTCCACCTATATGCATTATTATCCCACTAATGCATGCTACTAACTCGACTTCTTCCTCTTCTTTGTGCTTTCTCATCTCCTTCTATCGCTTTCTGCAGGTGTTTCTGGCTCCAGGCTCAACACCTGCTGCTTGTTATTAGTGATATTAAATTCATTAATATTGCGATCATCATAATATTATTAATTTTCATTGATGTCTGTACCACGACCACCTTCACTGTTTTACTTCTGTGTGGATATGGTGTTGGTCTTCCCCCACCACCCAACCAGTCGAGGCAGATGGCCGGCCACCCTGAGTCTAGGTTCTACTCAAGGTTTCTACCTGCTAAAAGGGAGTTTTTCCTTGCTGCTGTCGTCAAGTGATTGCTCATGGTGGGAATTGTTGGGTCTCTGTAAATAATATTAGGCTACTACGGTATGGTCTAGACAAGTGCAATGAGATAACTTCTGTTGGTGCTTTATAAATGAAATTGAATTAAAAAGTTCAACCCAATTCTAACCTCTTTGGCCACCGACAGCAGTCCAGATAGAGTTTCACCAGTAGACACATCACAGGCAGACCCACAGTGAGTCCATTTCTTCTCGTCTAAAAGGATATGTTTCGCACAAAGTTATAGCATTCAAAATGATAAAATTAACCAGTGGTTATTATATATTGTAATTGTGTCAGTGAGTATTTAAATTAGGGCTGCAGCTAACGATGATTTTAGTATTCCAAGCTTCAATAGATTATTTCAATGATTCATCGATGCATAATAAAGACAAAGAATCTGGGTAAAAGGATGGATTAGCACACGCACGTAGCAGGGATTGTCTGAGTTAAAAGGTGCAGCTCCCCGAACCCAGTTAACTAATGACTGTAAGGTTACAACTCACGGCCCAAAAAGGAGAACAACAAACGCACGTGTATACATTTACAGCTGAGGACTGCGGCTTACTTTGGCTAGCCTTCAACTCAACAATCAATCATGATTTCAGTTAAATGCTAAAGTTGCTTTTACCTTGTCTGTGGTCCGCTGGCAGAACACTGGGGCTTTTTGTTCAGGTGCCGTCCTGCTGTTGCCGAGGTGTGATAAGTTTTGTTTTACAGTGGATGGATGGTAACATTACAGAGTTGTTGTTTTCTTTAGTTTCGTTTCAGCCCTAATTTAAATCATAATTTAAGGTGTACACCATTATTGCAATAAAATGTAATAACAGCAAACAACAATTTGAGTTGAGATACAGAAGTAGAAATCTATGCTAAATCTCACCTCTAAAAAAGTTGAATTTACCTTGTTTGTCCCTACAGTCCTCACTTGAGCTTCGGTCTCTGTCTGCCTTGCTGTCATCGGATGCAGAGTCTTTCTCCATCAGATGCATCACCAAAATTGTCTCCAGGAGGCTGAGCATCATCAAACCAAAACTCCCAATACAGTAGGCCGCTAAAAAAAAAAGAAAAAGCAACATCATTAATGTGGACAAATAACCACACAATGAGTCAGTATGTGCGCTGTAGCATCATTACCTATAAGTGGAATCTTGTCTGACGTGGCAGGCAGAATTTCATTTAGAATTAGTGACAGTGACAGCAAGCAGCACAGTGACCTTGAAGCTGAGCTTCTCGCCCTCTTTGTCTGAGATCAGGAAGGAGGCCAAGTCCAGACACAAGAAGAACAGGACAGGCAACATGAAGTTGACAACGTAGAGCAGAGACCGCCTCTTCATGGTGATCTGTGAAATTAAGTTTAAGAGTCAGGTGGCTGAACTTCCTACTCCTATACTTCTTAAAAAAGGAAAATATGTAGGACCCAGATTGCAAACACAAGGTAATCTGCACACATCTGCAGTGGTTGAGGAAGTCTTCAAATTATTTACTAAAAGCAGCTATCATCTCTATATTACATAACCGTGTATCAAATGATGTAAAAACCATATGACAATGTGAAAGGGATCACTTGTAGTGATGAACCAACAGAATTATTGCATGAATCCGGCCCACAAACTTACTGTTTTGGTTGTGATGGCCCCAAGGCCTGGTTTCTGATTTCAGATCTGATCTGAGATTTTAGCTGCTATAGTGCCAGATATATAACAGAAATAGTGCAGGCCAATAGCTGCATGGAAGGGGATTAAGACTATGGTGGGGGTGCAGGAGAAGGCGAGTGGGGATACTGGCTCCTTTGACAATAATGCTGACCTGGCAAATGGACTTAATGACTTTAATCTGAGATTTGATGAACATTACTTTAAAGAAGAACTTGACTGTATCAGTGCACTTGTGTCCACTGGAGAACGAGTTGTTATAGAGCAATCAATGGTATTGAAATCTTCTAAAGTCTTGTGCCAGCCAACTTTGCAACATTACACACCACATATTTCAGATCTCTCTGAATGTAATTTCCATTACAATTTTTTTTGCCAAAGTGCTGAGTGACTCTCATGAAGTGATTTGATAAAATGTATATAAATCTATTAGGGCTGACCCCGAATAGTTGAAGATTTGATACTTCGATGGGCGGAGCCTGATTCTACTGTCAATCTCACAGTGGAAGCTCTGCGGCTAAACAAGGATCATGCCATTTTGGTGATATGGGGGTGCTCAATGTCTGATTTTTAATAGAACTACCAGTTTTCTCCCAATAAGTTAATATACAGCCTATTAAAATATACATTTCAACGTTTAATGCTGTAAATAAACATGTAACAAAAAAGGATTTAACAAATGTTTTTAAAGTGCGTGAATAAATCCATAATTGTAACCCTAACCCTGGGGCATCAGTGCGCATGTGTAGGCGTAATGTATATTCGTGTAATTGCAGAATAGGAACAGTTGCTTCAAAGGTGTTGTGCCGAGTTGTCCGCACCTCGGGGGACTTTCGGATCATTTATCACCATTGATGAACCATACAAAGAATATTTTATTGTTTTTAAATAGTGGGCTACTTGAAATAGACCCGCGAGGAACCGTGACGCAAAACTCTGCACGTGACCGGTGAAGGGCAGGCGATCATAGAGAAAATGGTCAACAATAAGCCTCAGTTTAGCTGGAAATGTACAGTTTAAGTCACAATGACTAATGAATAGAGACTGCAGCTCTGCAGCTTCTTGAGATTAAAGCAGAGCTACCGCGTGTTACCCGACCCCGCTCTCAATCGCTGTGCACAAAAACACACGATTCGACTACCAGTCGACTATAGGCAAGACTTGACAATTCTGATTCGACTATGTTAATCCTTAGTTGGGGATAGCCCTAGAATCTATAAGTAATAACATAACTAAAGTTCGCTTCTAGAAGCAATTCATAGTTTTCAGTCATTTGACATGTGCGTTGACCTGGAGGGCAAAACAACAGACCACCGCGACTCCCCCGTAGAGATGCCGCAGAAGCAGTCAGATTTTACCTCACCTTTCAACTTAAGAAAAAGAAAGATATGAACACAAACTGCAAGTGTTGGGAATATCCGATCCATATGACGTTACAGCACCCATTGCCGCATTTCTACCATTAATAAAACGGCAGGTCCCTGCCACTGCTCGGCTGCGGTATGTTTACTTTTACTTTCTGGGGAATCTCTCACCTAACACAGCCCAGGCTTGTCTCCTCCTCTATTAGTAAATCCAAAATCAAAACAACCATCCAGAATTTTAGTAACGCAAAAGTAACAAACTCAAAGTAACAGTGTATCACTTGCATATTGGTCTTTTTTGCCCTCCAAGGGAGCGTTTTCCTTGGATTGTGACGTCAGGTGAAAACTATGGATAGAGGGGTGGAGGATGCTACACTCACCTTACTCAACCTCCTTTAAAGCCATCTCGAATAAAGAAAAGCTCATGCTTGCCTCTTATTCATCGACTTCTCTGTTTTTAATGTCATACAACCCCATATCTTGGCAGAGAAGCTAATATCCCACTTCTCCTAAGACCTCTCTGTATACTGGAAAAACAGACTCCAGTGAGTCAGAGTTACTGGAGTCCTGTTTGATGAATGGCTTTCCTCCACTGGTGCACCTCGGGGCTGTATTTTATCCCCCTTACTGTACATTTTGTATTCTGACAGTTGGCATGAGCCTGCATGTGAATGGTAATTCTGCTTCACAACTGAGTCTGTGCACTGGGAAGGTTTAAGTGGTAGAAGGCATCTCACTGAAGGTCAATACAAGCATTGCAGGACATACTGATCGATTTTAGAAAAAACATCTATTCCATCTCAGACAATCACAGCAGACAACATAGATGATATTGTTACTGGACATAATACTGCTGAATGAACATTCACTGCTGGTGGCTGTAAGATAGTTTGTGGTATATTGTATGTATATAGCTTTTCTCTGTGCCTTTCTCTCCTCCTTCTGCTTACTAACCCAACATGCACACACAACGTGATCTCTGAAGCTAACCAGACCTGTGACCCACAGCAGGCTAGCACCAGAGTGCGTTTCCAATTTTTTCAGTTCAGGGGAGAGTGAATTTCCACCATCTTGATCTTGAAATCACATGGTCTGAACTACCATCTTGATTCCAAAATCAGCTGGCCTCAAGCCCATTTTGATCCATATCTGCGACCACCCACGTGGTCGGATCCACCCCTCTCTTAGTCTCTCCCCCTGCTTTGTCTTTCATTCACACACACACATGCTTGCTGGCTTGTTGTATACTTTTGTATGATTTGTTTTATTGGCTTTATTTCATTTTACTTAGAATAGTTAATAGTGATTTACTTGCTAAAGTTATTGATCATTGATCTATGCTTGAGTTGAATAAATCCTATTATAATTTTAAGAAGTCATTTGTATATAATGTTGTAGTAACAGTTGGTTTTATTAATTATAATTAATAATTTTGAATACTAATAGTTTTAATATTTCTAGAATATCTTTGATATTCAGCTAATAACCAAACCTGACCAAACCCCAACAATACCTGGGCGTAATCATTGATGACAAACTGCAACGGGAGGACAACTAAAACGCCATCCACTCCAGAACACAACACTGTTTTCACTGAGGGAGGTCTCTCTTAATATTAACTCTTAATGTGGACAAAACAGTTATGACTCGGTTTTATTGATCCTTTATTGAATCAGTTTTAATTTTTGTCCTGGTCTGCTGGTTTAGAAATCTTAGGTGAGGAGTAAGACAAAGCTATAGAGTAGAGAACACCTGTTTCCCCCGGTACCAAAAGAAAAAAGAGTAGCAATAAAACTGCAACAGTATAAATTCTACATGTAGATATTTGCTTAAAGAAACAAGTATTAGCAGTGAAATAGAAGAAGCACATGTACGTACTTGAGTGGAAAATAATTTCCAATTCTGTGTGTTTGAATCCAGAAATACTTACAGTGTAAACAAGCATGCTTTGGTTGAAGCCTAAAGTGTCAATAGTTTTGACTGTGGCCGTCTTGCTGATGACCAGCCACTCATACTGGGTCGGCAACTTGTTAGTCCACACAGGCAACGTGCCATGGTTGTAAAAATCAATAAGCTGTATTTCCTCGTCTGAGGAGGGAAATAAAAATAAAACTGTGAGGTTTCTTATCAGGTCAACAAAGAACAAATGCTGTGGCATCTGCTGTTGTGTGCTCATGTGACAATAAATGGTTAAAGTCATTACAATACATAAAAGCAAAGACAACCGGTTACAGGCTCACCATTGTGTACGACCGACTTGAAAGTTATGGTGCAGCGCTGCATGTCGAAGGGGAATTTGTAAACTTACATTTTGCAGGTGTTGACCAGAACCATATCATTCAGACGTTCGACCCAACCTGAAGAACGAACGATGAGGTAAGGACTCGGAGGGGCCTTATCCTTCTCTGTCCTGTATAAGAAAACACACACATGCACTATGGCTATTTAATTTAGTTTAACCTCTCCTCGTGTGTCCTTATTAACTTCACTTCCTGTCTTTGCGTTATCCCGCTCTGTGTATTGTCTTATGTATTTCATTTTTCATGAATTCTGTTTCCTGTTTTACTTTGTTAATCATCTCTCCTCCTTGTCCTTAGTTTCACCTGTCCCTTTTTATCCTCACCCCTCTCGTATATTATAGCCCATGTTTAGTTCCCAATGTTTTTGGATTATCTGTGATTCCCTTGGAGCTTGCCTGATTTTTCTCTAATTTAACTTTTTTGGTTATATACACACTCTATCTAAATGGTGTGACAACATCACATACTGCATCATACTGTTCCAACATTTTAGTCAATATTTGTACATAGGCTATAGGGTAGTAATACTGAATTACTGTAGGCTACTTACTGTGTACCTACCAGTATGGAAGAAGTACAGGGAATGAGGGGTAGCAAATTTGCATTTAGGAAAGACCTTGAATTAAAGCACATATTGACAGTGTTGTGTAATTACTCTCACTGTCAGAAAGTGGATTGCAGGTTAATAAAAATAAAAAGAATGTCTCATGGGGATTACCTGACATTTTCAGAAGCCTAGGAGCAGTTTTGTGTGTGACTGGGCTCAGCATCCAGTGCGCATGGGCACCAAAGTCAATGCACACAGAAACTGTGTGTGTCTGGTAAAGCGGGAATTGCACTTGGAGTAGAAGGCAAGAGGGCAATTTAGGGTTTTGAGTCCGGCCCACCAGCACCCTTCGGGTTGACCGTCAAATGGATTTTGTTGTGCCTTCCCTTGTACCTAAATATTTGTTCCAGTATAGGTACATTATAATTTTTAAAACATAAACATAACCACTGTATCTTGGAGCTACGTTCCTTACAAAAGTTACACTCTCCTTCCAGGACCTAGCGCTTTGTTCCCCAGTAAAAATAATATTGTAAACTGCAGTTCATTAATCAGTCCTCTATATTTAAACAAGTCTAAGGCTACGTTCAGACTGCAGACTTGATACTCAATTGTGATTTTATCCCAGATCCGATTTTTTTTGTTTGGCAGTTCACATTATTGTTTAAATGTGGCCCATATCAGACTTCAGTGTGAACTGTCCGCGGCCTGAAAGTGACCCGCATGCGCAGAAGAATAAAACAGTGACATACAAATACCTTAAAACTTACATCTCTTCAATAGTTATATCTGGCTTCCACAATGCTTCAATAGGAACTGTTACCCTTTTAATTCCACAGAACTTCACTGGATCCCACTTAATGTGATAATTAATCCAATCCTACACAGGAAAACAAGGGAAAGAGGAATGGGGTAAAGAATCAAAGAAGAAGGACAGAAAGAAAATCATCTGAGTTTCCACTAAAGATGAACAGGTGAGAATAATGAAAAAGTGCTGTCCATCTCAGATAGAACTCACCATATCAATCCAAACATAAGGAACAAAAGTCTGGTCAGTCTCCCTCTATCAGCAAAGAAATTACAGTTTGTGTGAAAATCTTTCCAGCAGCACAATAAACATACTCATAAACTAACCATACACGCAGCAAAGCTGTCATAACCCATAGAACTATGCCGGGTTTAATATAAAATACAAGAAACAAACGACAGTGAAGTTAATACACATCAAATATAAGCACAAATTCCCCAAAGGTTGCACAGTGCTTGTTGTGAAACAACAAAAAATGACACACACCTGTGAAAACCCAGTTTAGGATACTGCTGCAATACCTGATTATAGAGCTGCATTTATACTTCTGAGTCAAGAGGTTTTGTTTTGATTTTGTTAATTTTGGCCATCGGCTATCCACAGCAAAAGCTAATCACTTGTTCCGAAGCACATGGCCTTGATATCTACAAAATGTCATCAAACTGTCTGAACAAGTAGTTCAATGAAGGAAAAAAAGGTAAATAAATCATTACCATTAATAAGAAAAAAATGACAGACAATCTAAAGCTTCATATAAAACTTACCACATCTAGGATGCTATGCAGCAGCATTTGGATCCATATTCTTGTAGTTTCAGTGTGGTTTTTAACAGGCTTGGCCATGGTGTACAGATCTTTTTGCTGGGTCGGTTTCAGGTGGTCTAAAACAGCCTGGTAACCACAGTTAGATGAATCTGTATTTATATTAAGAATAAGAAGAATATTAAGAATTTATTCTTCAAAGGTAAAAAGACATTCAAACTTTTTTTAATTAATTAAACTTTAGAGTTCTTCTATGTGTCTATACATCAATTGTGCTGTGTGTTATTAATGACTTATAATTTTGAAGAAATGACAACCATTAGCCTATGAATCTATAATTAAGGCTACAGGAATAAATATTAGGCAAGGATGGGGGATTGTTGGACTTTGGGTTGGGGGTGTGTGGGGGTCTGGGGCTTGGGGCTTTGGAGCCTCTGGGTCTGGGGCGGGTCTGCGCACTGGGGGGGCTGGGCCCCCCTGGACAAGTCCTGGGGCTGGGCGGGGTTGTCGCTGACTCTGGGGTGCTGCCAGTGCTAGAGGGGCTCTTGCTATAAGCCCTGGGCTGGAGGGACCTGGCGTCCTCCTGCTAAGGGGGGAGGGGGACGGGACTGAATGATGGGGCCAGTCAGGAATCTGGTCCCAGTGAGGAGGACCATTCTAGCCTCCCTTTGACCTCCTTCACCTTCCCCCCTTTGATCATGTCTCACTACATACACCCTTAGGACTCTGGGGGGCAGGCAGGCTGCAGGGCCTTCCTCCCCCACTGGCCGCCCCTCAATTCTAATTACACATTAGACACAGAGGGCTTGGGGGATAGGAGGGGCACGATGGGAGGCTCCTCTACCTGACAGTTGTGGGGTGCCTGTGTCACACCTACCCTCCAATTTTAACTGCACCTTAGTTACCACACACCTTATCTTTACTCCACCATGCAACACTTCACAATCCATGACATGCATCCAACACAAAACAATACATTTACAGAGCCAGGCAGAAGGGTTGAAGGAGTGGGGGGGGGTTCTCATTGGCCTCGTGTCCTGCCCTTGGAGCCCCGGGGCGTCGGGGGTGCCACGGGGTTGGTGGCGGTCTTGCCTGATCTGGGGTGGGCTGAGGGGTTTGGAATGCTGTGGTGGGATTGAAGAGCGATTGTCGATTCATCTTGATGCATTGTGCTTTTTCCCTGTACATGGCTGCTGGGCGTTTAGTTTGTGCATTGGAGTCCGGGGGAGGCATTTCCTCGTTGGCTTGGAGGGACCAGTTTGCGTCCCTGGTTTGCTTCGTTTGCCTCGGATCCATGCTTCCCCATTTCTCTGTTGGCCAGTTAAAGTTAGTTTTCGGGATGTGCAGTGTGGGTGCAGGGCAGGGCTGTGTTAAGCTTCATGCGTTCCGTCGGCATTGCGTAGTCAACTGGCATTTGGATAGTCGTTTTTATTATCTTTTTTATTTTTATTTTTATTTATTTATTTTTGGGGCGTCTGTTGGTTGGGTCGGTGTCTTCCGCGTTTGCATCTGCATCTGGAGTAAGGCTTATGCGCACACACATATATAACACACGACACAAACAAATTTAGGTTGTCCCTGGTAGAATTATTCCTGATGCTTTTCTTTCAGTTACTTATTTAAATTAATTGTTATTATTCCAGCTCTGGTGGCTGTGCTGTGTTGCTTATTTATTGTGCGTAACTGTTTCTTGTTTTCATTTTTCTCTTAATGTCTTACCATGTCAGCTGTTTATTGCTGCTGTTCGGCTGGTTGTCTTTTACTATTATTATTATTATTTTTATTGTTTGTTTGTGTTTGTTTGTTTGTTGTTGTTTTTCTCCTCCCCAAGCCCCCCTCTCTGTTCTATTGCAGGTTTCGCTGCTTTCTGCAATTGGTGTTTCCCTCTGCTATTCCCTGTTGTCCCCACCTTCCATCCCCCTTCTCTTGCAGGTGTTGTCCTTTCTCTGTGCTGTCTGTTTGTGCCCCCCCATCCCCACGTCTGCCCACCTGTCCGGCCCGGTGACAAATCAATACATAATTAAATAAATAATAAAACAGACAAAGGAGTATATTAATACTCTCTTGTTAAAGTAAAATCTGTCCGGCACAATATGGTATCCAGCTCATCATACTCTATACCAGGCTGCTGGGCAGGACAGGTATAAAAAAAAAAAAAAAAAAACCAACCAGTTTCAAGACTTACATAATTAAGGCTAAGGGAATAAATATTCATGCATATAATTATTGGGTACTTATGAAGTGTTTGTTTCCTCTACATACTTTCTTCAAAGGTCTGATTGAAGTTCTGTTGATCATCAAGAAGCTCTGGTGGCTCTGTGTAATTGGAGGTACTTCCATCTGACAGAGAAGAGTATACAGGTCTTTATTTAAAATATGATTTCCCTGCGCACACATCTCCTGCTTGCCTACACAGAACGATTAAGTGTTGACAACATTTATTAGTTATTAAAAACATAGAATCAACTCACAAAGGGTACACTGTAAAAATGAAAAGGTTCTGACAAGCCAACCAGTTATCTTTTGTTCAGATAACTTATCTTTCATATGTATAAAAACTCTAAATTTCAAGGCAACTTACTGCACTCGATTTTTGAGTATTGAGGCCAACTCAAATTCCTAAGATTTGAAAAAAACACCAATTTCCACAAACAAAGCCACTTCAATTTCCTTTTTTTATTTTCAACAAACACTAAAGAAAAACATGACTGTGTCATTCAAGATGGAATCATGCAAGTCCAGTGTAAACCTTTAAAACAGGCATTTAAAATAGTGTACATGTATATCTGATGACCAATTTCAACATTCATCACCATCAAAAAGAGATGCAATTTTATGTTCCAGAGTCTCAGCTTCTACATACTCTTCCCCACCGTTGTTAATTGAACCACTTTGTGCCTCTACCTCATTAAAGTCATTTGATGGCTGGTCAAGGATATAAGTGTCGAAGGCACAGGTTTCATTTTCAGCAATGTCAGGGCAATGCACAGTCTGTTGATTTTTTAAATGATGTCCCAGGGGAGTGAAAAAACTATGCTCAGTCCAAGTTTCTCCAAATTCACATTACTCACAAAAAAAAGTTTGATGTCTTCTTACAGTCCGGCAATGTAAGGTGTGATTTTAATGCGACACAGGGCAAGTGAGCTCCTCTTCCGTGTCGTAGTCTACGGCTCAATAGATCTTGTTGACTTGAGCTGAGAAAACCGCAGAACCCACACACATAGGATAACTGTAAGGACAATGAGAAATAAAAGGCAAATTAGTTAATTTACTTTTAATGGATCTATACAACAAAAATATTCTCACACACTTTAACAGTGTACTGTGTACGACTGCCTTCTATTTAGGCTGTGTATATATTGCATTTCCTTAAATTGTGATTTGAAATTTAAACTCTGCAGCAAAACAAACACACACCTTACCTTCTCTAGTGTGTAGCACGTACCCATGCACTGTATTTACCATCTCTCTCGCACTCACTGGCTACTGGCTCGCGGACTGTGAGGAAATATTACCTGAAGTCAACAAAAAGTTTGTTTATTTCTCATTTACAATTTTTAATTCAATACACTTTTTGTGTACATCAACTTACCGTCTGCTACCTGTCTGTTCTGTTTTTCCTGAAAAAAAAAATTCACAGCCTTGCCTCTGAAAATTGGAAATAAACATAGCGACTCTGCATGTGAACATACCTATCTAGCACACGAGAGAGGGTTGTGGTTGGTGGAACCTCAGTACACCTTTCCCGGTGAGACTGGCCACGGAGCAGCACCAGCTTCACAGGACAACAGCTGTAAGAATTTATTTATTGAACACTGTGTGGGGGCATGTGCAGGTATACACCATAGACTGTATAAAAAAAGGTATACACTCGCACAGTTTTCAGCTTATTAGGTTCACCAAGAACTAATGCAGTGTAATACAGCTCTGAAATAAATCCTTCCTTCATGAGGATTATAATGAGTTTTTATAATGAGTCATGGTATAATTTACACTGAGAAGTGTTCCAAATATTTAGCACCATAAACGGCCTTCAAATTGACCATTAAAATAATTTAATACCTCTGTCAAACAGATTCAATAAACTTACCACCAAAATACCTATCAAAGAAGGGTTTTAATGCAGAGCCATTGTATTGCATTAGTTTTGTTTATGTGTACCTAATCAATTCTAAAGAATGTGCAACACAACTAGCAAATGCCTTGACAAAATGACATGGTGGGTGGGGCACACTTAAATACATTTATGGGAAACCCTGTAGGGTAACCTTATATGGCCATAAAAAATAAATTATGCTAGTTAGCAGTATTTATTTTGATGTAATGCATAAACGAATAAGTTCCACATTGAGTTCTGACAATCAGCTGTTTTGTTACTGACGCGTCCATTGCACTTCTGAACCATACATAGAGACTCTGCGGTCCATATAGACATGGAATTTATCAAACCATTGTTTACTATGCTAACATTAGCTGACTACTTAGTTAGCAAGCAAGCTGAAGTGTAGCATCAAGCACATGATTAAACAAAAGAATTAAACATGTGACTACTGAAAAGCCACACTTTCAATACTATATTCATATTCAAACAAAACTCACCTTTTTGACTTCAGGTTCTCTTGAAGAAAACAGGAGAGCTGTCCTGGCATGTCCAACACTGACATGTGGATGAAAACCCCTGCAGGACTGCTTAGAAAACCCCATGCTTAGCACCACTTAAGTTGGCTCAGCTCCAACTACAATTTCATAGGATTTTGCATTGAGACCAACTTTATACAAGAAATGTAATAAAGTTAGTTGAGGAAACTATTTTAACAAAGTTTACAATGCCATTAAGTATTTTTTATTCAGTTTAATCAAAAATCTAATTAAGATGAGCAATTTCAAGTTTTCATTTTTACAGTGTAGGGTGTTGAGAACAGTCTTACTAGTAAGTAAGTATGTACGTATGTATGTATGACTAATCACGTGTAATAACAGATTGAGATAAAAAACCAGTCAGAGGGCTAACGAACTACAGTTGTGTGTTTTGACTCAACCTGATAAAAAATTTTCCACACAGTTAGAATGTCTAGTAGCAGTGTGGAAAGGTTTTGTACTTTGTACTTGTTTCTGAGTTGTTTGATGCTAAAGTGCTAAAATATCTAGAATAAATATGTGGAAATAAAACTAGTGCTGGTAATAAAACTAATTACATGGTAACAAATTGACATATTATTTATATAATAATAGTATATTAACATCACAAATTTTAAACCAGTATGGTTTGTAATTTTGATTTTCGATTTGCTGTTTTACCAATAACATATGAACATTATAAGGCCCTGCACTTTTCTGACCCTTAGAAAATCCTCAAGATTCTAATCTTGATCTGAGTGATTACGATGACCAAAGAGAGGATCTTGATCATTTTGATTATTATTATTAATGCTAATATTTTGACAAGGTAGATGTGTATATTAAAAGGAAAACTTTGGGTATGTTAAATAATATCACAGAGTGCGGTCTAGTCCTGCTCTTTTATGAAAAGCGCTATAACTGTTGTGATTCAGCGCTCTGTAAATAAAATTGAATTTAATTCAAATGTTGATTTTTTTTTAAAAACGACAATGATTATTATTGCCCCAAGGAAATAAAAATGCAAAGACATTTTCCATTGCTTTTTTCTTGGGGAGGACTTCAATGGCTTGTTTCAATTAAAAAGCAGTGTAGTTTTGAGGTTCAGCCAATCTCTCCCTCTTCTTACATTAACATTTTTCTGTGACACAATTAAAAATAAACAATGTTGTTTAAATTAACAAGCAGCAGGAATAATATGGAAATAATAGGTTTAATCAAACTGCAGAACATTTACACCTGCATGCGTCATATAGAATTGTCCCAGCTTACCTGTGAGGAGGAGCAGAAAGAGGAAAACTGCAAACATCCTGACAGTCAGAGGTCTGACCAGTTAATGAGCATCCCTGTCCTCTCTGTGTTGTTTGTAAATGTTTGTTGCAGCAGTAATATCACTGCTTTGTACTGGAAGAGGGCTGAGCAAATGTAATGACTTTAATGTTTTTTTGTCTAATGATAGAAACATTAGGCCAAACACACATAATGCAACAAGGCTGCCAGTAACTGACAACACCCTCACACTTAGCCTGTGGTCGGATCAATTTTGCTATCAAAACAAAAACAGTTTACTTCTTGCTTTTACTTCTTGTTGTTTTTTCCAAAGTAAGTAGTAAAACAGTTTAATGTAGGAACAACAAATGTACAACTAATCTCAGATTTGACTGGTTACTGTGTCAGGCTCTCCCTTCCCTTCCACACGTCATTTCTTGCCCCGAACATCATGTTACTCACAATAGCCACTTTTGATAGGTTTGAAGTGGAAGGAACCACTGGTTCTGGAAGTATTTTTCCCCATGAAGTCTCTCAAATAACTTTTCTCTTGGTATATTTGGTTTAATTATAAGTTTTGATTATTTCAACTTGCTTTATAAGAAATTTCTTTTTTGTCTATTTTGGATGTCTCTAAATACTAAAATACCAGGATCCAAGATTCCTTTAATTGTTATTCAGCCAAACACAGAAATATGTAAAGTATGAAAGAAATTACGAGCTCGGCTCCTTTGGCTACATTAGCCATACCAATGAGCATAGCCAACGTTGCTATGGAAAAGAAGCAGGTGAACGGCACAAATCAGAGCTGTAGCAAATTCAGAGTTCTTTGTTTTTGTCACATTTAGGAAACAACACTAACAGTCTACAGCCACTTTACGCACTGCGATGACCGGAATGCTAACATCAGCACATTCAAATTACACCTGATGTGTAGCAGATACAATGTTTACCATGTTTACTATGCGTGTTAGCATGCTGATATTAATAATTATTCAAATAAACATTATGTAGTATTCTTATCTTAAAATAATAGTTTCAGAGTAATTTTGATGGTACACTGACTTGTAATAGAGTGAGTGATGTCACTATCATTGCTGTGAAAGCTTTCTAAGGCACTATGTAGACAGATGCTGAGCGGCCTTCTTGCTGTTGGACTAATAAGTAATAACTTTTTAGCTGGCTTACTATGTCTTGTGATGTTGCACGTGCTTAATGTTTGAATGTGTTAGCACAGTTGTTGAAATCAGCCAGAGGTTTCACAGAGGTTAAGCTGCTAGCAGTAGCCTAAATCTCTAGTTGATGTACTTTCTAGATAACACACTCAGGCATAGGTAAGATTACTGTACGTGCTCTTGCATCTGTTCATTTCCAGCTTTGTTGGCTAGCTTGCCACCCAAGTTTCAAGCAAAATAATGCTGCTGCTTGTGGTGGAGAGCGGTGCCAGTGTGGAGCTTGGCGACAGGGCAACATAATTGGACTCAGCAGCCTCTACATTAACTAATGGCAAAGGTGAACAGACCAAAGAGGATGTTGTCAGATGCTGGTAAAAGCTTTGTTAAATAAAAGGCTGCAAGACAGCCACTGAGCTGGCATTCTTTCTGTTTACACAGTTGGACTAGTAAGTAATATTTCTCACAGAGAAAAGAAAGGTCAGGTCGAAACAGTGTAGAGAGACTGCCGCAGCTGTTGTGTGAAGCTGCTTCCACCAATTTTATGATAAGTTAATTAAGATAAAACGATAATAGCGCTGAGTGCTGTTTCACAACGACACTCATTTTGTTTTATAAATTCAGCGCACCTCTTTCCTTTACAGCTGAGGCCCTCCCTAAAAGGTGTGTTAAGTGTTGCTTTACTTGATCGGTGCTTGTAAAATATCCACGGTGTCTGCATCTTCTAACGTCATAGCGATTTATAGTTTTCTCACCGCTGATTTCTGTCACTGCATCTCCCGACAAAACACCATGGTTGTATTTCAGCGTTCTGTAACGTAACTTCGTCAACTCCAGTAGTTCACCTGTCACCTGCTCTGCTCCCCTCCGTGTACACACACACACACACACAAACACAAACACAAACATACACACACAGAGCCCCCTCAGTGACCCATCCGTCTGAAACTGTGCTGCTATCTCTTGTACTGTAGATGCTGCAAAGTTAATAATGTTGGATTATTGTTTCTTATTTCATGGGCTATATGAGATTTTGGAGTAATGCATATAATAGCTTTTAAAAATAAAGTATTACATTTTAGAAGTTCAATAGTTTAATGTTTCCTAAGGCAATGAGTAATCCTGTGATCTAAATATTGACCAAAAATAATTAGCAGTCCTACATGAATTAATTATAGAACATCTGTAGAGTGAAACTGCAGCTCTACCATCTTTCTGTACAGGCTTCATTCAATCATTTTTTAATTTTTAACTTATAAAAACTTTTTAAATGTTTTTTAAATTAAAGAACGCATTATGACTTGTTTAGGACTCGAAACTCAAGGTTTAAGACTTGGATTTGACTTGGACTTGTTGGTCCTTGACTTGAGACTTGACTTGGACTTGTAAAACAATGACTTGGTCCCACCTCTGCTACTAGTTTTTGATGTTATGCAATCATAACAACTGCACGTGTACAGCTGTCCTTATTTACGAAAGCGGTGAATTACAGTCTGAAATGGTAGGGCCACCAAATCACACAAAAAAACTAATATTACATAGTTATCCAACGAAGGTTAAAGTCAAGGGCAACTGGACTTGGTTGAAGATACTGGAAGACGTCTATGAAGATTCTCAGTCATCCAGGTCATAGTTATACTGGAAGACGTTTCGTCCCTCATCCAAAGGACTTCTTCAGTTCTGACTGACTGGCAGGTAAACTCAGCTATTTAACCTCAGTGGGGTCGTTTGCCAGGATCGTTGATACTGCTGGTTCGTTAGTGTTCCTGGTTGCTGTAACGGCCGTCGTCACCTGAGGCCAATAGGTTACGTTTCTTGAGTTTCCTGGGTAAGGTAAGGTAAGGTAAGGTAAGTTTATTTGTATAGCACAATTTAACAACAAGGTAATTCAAAGTGCTTTACATAAAACATAAAGCAACAGGGAAATATGTAAAAGTTTAAAAGCAACATAAAATATAATAAAAGTTACAGTGTTACAATCAGGGTTAAAAGAGTTAAATGGAAAATAATAAAAAGCTAAAAACAAAGAAAAAGAAAACAGGAGAGTAAAAGTTACAGTGCAGTGTAAGTTATCAGTAAAAAAAAATCTTAAATATTTAATTAAAAGCAATGGTAAAAAGAAAAGTCTTCAGTCTTAATTTAAAAGAACTGACTGCTTCAGCAGACCTGCAGTTATCTGGGAGTTTGTTCCAGATATACGGAGCATAATAACTGAACGCTGCCTCTCCTTGTTTAGTTTTGACTCTGGGGACAGAAAGCAGACCTGCCCAGACGACCTGAGAGGTCTGGATGGTTCGTAATGAAGCAGAATATCAGAAATGTATTTTGGCCCTAAACCATTTAGTGCTTTATAAACTAACAGCAGGATTTTGAAATCAATTCTTTGACATACAGGAAGCCAATGTAAAGACCTCAGAACTGGAGTGAGGGAAGTGATGAACCCAAATCCTTACTTGCCTTTTTGTCTTCTTAGCTGAACTTTTTGAGCCTTTCACCTTATCAAAAAAGCAGAAGTTGTCTAATCAACCCAATCTCATCTCAGGGGTCACATATACACACTTTGTAAAAAACCGTGGCTATTGTACTCAAAACGGCAATTTAGTGTGTGTATGATGTTTTGTCAGAAAATTGTGTCCTCTTACATTTAATCTTATATGTATGATCTTTCAATATTATCATTATTATTACTATTCTCTTTATGTCTTATAGATGCGTGAATAGTCTTGGACTCTTACGTTCACTCGTTACACAGCAGCTGCATGGTCTCCGTCAGCACAGGAAACAGAATTGATTAGTTTACGACTCTCAACTGTGGGTCTTTGGGTTTGAGTCGTTCATTTGTCACGTGACAGCTGGCTACAGGCTGTGGTAAGCAGGCAGCACAGGAAATAGAATGATTAGTTCAGGACTCATAACTGTGGGTCTCTGGATTTGAGTCATTTATTTTTCATGTGCATCTCGCCAGAAATTGGTACAGTGAAATTCAACTGTGTTAATGATAGAGATGGCCCTCACAAGTGACCCAAAAATCAGTGGTCACTGACAAAAACAAGAATGTGTGTGCTGGTGTGTTTGTTTTTGTATGAGGAGAAATTTATTATTTTGTTGTTTATTTGTGCAAACAATGCCAGTACTGTACATACTGTACAACCGATCACTGTTATTCCATCAAATAAATACATCATGACATAATGTTAAACAACATTAATTACATTGCATCTCCTCAGAAGAAAATGTGATGTTAATATTAAAATGATCTAAAACATTCCTTCAGTAATCTAGACAATCTGTGATAGCATGTATGATACATACAAATTGTGCATTTTACACGTTAAAACAACATGTAAATATTAGATGTCATATTAGTGTACTGGCATTTTTCAATACAACTAAACCACTGTTATAAGTTCATACTGTGTACATGCGTTAGGCACTTTGAGAGCCCCGGGCAAAAGGGATCTGGAGGGCCCTATATTGGAACAAACTGATCCCCCCAACCCTTCAAGAATCACATCATGGACACATCAATCCATTATTTAAAGTTTTTTTTTGTTTACCAGGTTAGTTTTAGAAAGGGCATACACTGCATATACAAACTGTACATTATAGTAAATTTAAAATGCAAACCCCCACTACCATCCCATGCTAAACTTTCAAAATAACCCTTTTTTATAAAAAAAAATAATATATATATATATATATATATATATATATATATATATAATTATATATATAAACAGGGAATACACATTCATAATAATGACATGCAATAAGAACAAAAATGTGCCAACAGGGTCAACAGACCTGCCACCCTACTTTCATCTCTGGAGACATCTTTTAAAGGTGGGTTCACTGAGCTTAGACATCTAAGCACCTTGAGAAGGAAAGAAAAAAGGGTTGGTAACCTAGCTTTTCATATTTTCTTAGTAAGATATTTTTAATAAATTACCTATTACCTAAATGGCAACACATAACTTACTTACTTATTCACAGGTTTTCAAACATTAGGTATTTTGCACCTTTTAGGCCAAAAGAAGCCTGCTTCATTATCCTTCCAAAATATTTAGTACATTACATAAAGCACTTGTGTTTGTTGTATCAAGGGTTAGGAGTAATAGAAATAATAAATTAATGTTAAACACATTTACACATTTAAATCAATATGCCACAGGAATAGGAGCAGAAGCGTGTCTAAGGGGCACGTGACGCCTGTGAAATCTGATAGTGCCACCCTATTTTCCTAAACTATGATTGGCTATTTGCGGCATTACAGTCAACGATGTAACCTTAGTTACAATCTCATGTTGCGAATTCTTGCACTACTTGTTAGTATTGTATTATAGTATTATTGTATTTTTTGTATACTTTACATTTTTTGATCTCACTTTTGAAATTTTTTATATACTTATATTTCTATTTATGTTCATGTGTACTGTAAGCATCAATTTATACCAAGGCAAATTCCTCGTATGTGAAAATGTCCCTGTCAATAAACCTGATTCTGATTAGTTCGATCCATGTATCTCAAGTGTCTTACGACCCCTCTCATATATAATTTAAATAGAGAGAAGGTGATTTAACATCATAGGCAACCAACCACAAGTTGTCAATCACATTAGGTATTTAAAGTAGTCAGTGATTAAGCCCCTTGCTCTATGGTAGGGGTCGGCAAATAAGTCTGACATTATTTTAGTCAAATTATTTCAAACCGTTGGATTCTCATGTCCACGTTTGAGTGGGGGAGTGTGGGTCTCCTGATGGAGGTGTTGTAAAGTCGATCCCACAATCCGCTTTTTTTCTCCCTTGTTAAACAAATTGATTAGCCTATAAGGATACTTTTTCACATGCTAGCAATAAAGCATGTGCTGCAGTGCGTGTGCGTCCCGGCGTTTGATCCGCATTCAAAAACCTATGGACACTAATTTTCATTTCCCTGAGGAAATTCAGGGAAATCCAATCACAAGGTTACTGTTGGCTTTTTCAGAGGTGTGTCAAGCAAGCCAGAGACTCTTTCGAATGTCCTTCAGAACTTCTCAAAGTAAAAGCTCTCAATAAACTCAACATAAAGCATTGCTGCAAAAAAAATATTTTGGAGGCACAATCACTTAAGATGAAGTGATTATTTGAGTAACTGTAGCTGTCATGACTGAGATCTATTTCAGCATCTGCCGCTGTCAATTTATTTATTTTTTAATTTTCTGCTATCAAAGCTATCTAACCGTGGGATAGATATTATTGCTGGCTGGCCAATTCTGGCCTGCGGGCCGCCGTTTGATGACCACTGCTCTATGGTGTCTCTGTCTCACACTTGATAACATTCTCAGTCAATAACAATACAATAACATGGAAGACTTTACACACAAAGACTTTATTGACGTATCACTCTACAGTACGTACATCCAAATTAAGTTTAAAGGATTAATTAATCTGCAATTTTATGTTAGAAAAGTTTTGAAGTTAGAAAAGTGAGCAAAACAAAAACTAACCAAGATGTTGGTTTGGACAACATTGCGTCATTGTTATTTATACCTTTGCAGAGACATGAAACATTTTGTCAATCATGTCAATGATGCACGTCACTGATCAAAATACTTTTTGTGTGTCATTGTGTGCTGTCACTAATAGGATCATGTTTTCATATTTGTGAAAGTGGCTGTCAGTTGTTTTCATGTGTTAAAGAGGTGGTATTATGCTTTTTGGCTTTTCCCCTCTCCTTTATTGAGTCATATATCTTTTTTGCGCATGTAACAGGTTTGCAAAGTGAAAAAGCCCAAAGTCCGCCCCAAAGGGAGTTCTAATCTCCTACAGAAAGCTCTGCTCTGAACTACCTGAAAACAGCTCGTTTGTAGTCCAGCCTTTACTTCCCTTTCTTGTGATGTCACAAGTAAATTCATGTCATAATGCTCGCCGAGCTACTAGTCCGACACGCCCTCAAAAACACCGGTGGAAAAACACTGAGCTGCAGCACACCTCTCCTCTCCAAACACTAGCCACCCTCCAAGCAGTCAGTGGACATAAAGTTGTTACTGTGATGTAGAGACAGAGCTCAGTTAAAACTTTGTGGATGAAATATACTTTTGTTACAGATTAATAACTCACCACTCAGAAACTCTTGCTCCAGTCCATATTGCCAAGCTGGCAACATGTAGCTTACAGCTGAATCGAAGCTGTTCACCGTCTTTTCGCTGATCCGCCTTTTCCTGCTTCTAATTGGCTAGTAGCCCTTAACTAGGAACTGCACATGTGTAACTCCCAACAAAGATCATTTAGAGACAAGATGTATCACTCCATAGCTAAAATGAAGCCTTCAACACGGTGAAAAGAGGAGCTGCAGCAATGTGCAGTATGACAAAAAATATGTTTTTTTTTTGAAAATTAAACCATGTAAACCTGTTCTGGTAAATCCCCTAAATAGAATTTTGAACCTGAAAATGAGCATAATGCCATCTCTTTAAGGTGCACTGTACGCTGTTAGTTCTTCTGTGCAGTGCATTTCACTGTTGCATATTGTCTTGAAGATGCATGCTTCCTCTTCTGTAATCCGCTGCTGACATTATGTTACTCTGATTGTGATGTGAAATCCTGCCGTGGCCATCTTGCATTGAGGCTGTAATGCATGAATTATAATGATATAATTAAAGTAGATCTGAGCAGTGGAGACAGAAATGTTAATGGAATGCTATTTTATTGCATGTGTGTGTGTGTGTGTGTGTGTACGCATGCAATAATCTTTATTATGGAGCTTTTCAAAATCCATGTTACAAAGTGCTTTCACAGGGGCAAAAAATAAACATAAAGATAAAACAAGAAACAGATAAAAATTAAAGCTGCAAGCAGTGTTTGACGGGCCCTTGCGCTGTGACCCCCGTCAGGGTGTGGTAAGGCCCAGTGGACAGAGGTTGGGAGATGTTTTTTATCATCAGTGCCTCTAGATTGCACAGCAAAAATCTGTAGTGGATTGGATTTGTTCTGTAGGAGGAGTTCATCAAAGTGTGGAATGTGTAAATTGCCTAAAATAACTATTAATTTAAAAATGTCCGACAAGACAGCTTGAGAGACTATTTGACTGGAGGACGAGCGGAGCGGCTAATTCAAACATGAAAAACCAATCAAAAGCATCAAATAAGATCAAACTTTACTAAACGACTTTGGCTGGAAATGGCAAGACATTGTGCAAATGAAAAACATGCAAAGCAACAAAATGAATATTATTCAACATATAGCATTTTATTCAGATGTAACCCCTAACGTACTCAAACATTTTCAAATATAACTGTAATTTAATTATTTTTCTGTAACAGATTAGTTAATTTATTTTGTAATTTGTAATGTAACTAAATTACACATAACTAGTTACTCCCCAACACTGACTACATCATATCCTGCCAAAGAAACTGCTCTGCACTGCAACAAAATCTCCCTTCCTGAGATTTTGAAGACACTCATAATCCCAAATAGACGTTGACTTCTATAAACCAGAACAAAGTTTGTCTTGATTGTTTATTTCAGCAGCACAAAGCTTTTAAACAAAATTAAACTTTGATTTCATCACGTAAATACATAATGTAACTTAAATGTATAGAGTAGCCTCCTAAAATATATAGTATATAGTATACATGCATAATGGATAGCAAACAAAAACAAGGATGCAAATGAATAAATTAACATTAGGCGCTGACTACATTGCATTTCCAAAGAGATAATTTCAAGAGAATCTTAAAGAAACTACAATTTTTCTTCTTTCTATATAAATATATATGGTTATATGTATGTATCTATGTATATAAAAAAAAAATTTCTCTATTTATTTAGAATGTATCTGATGGACTCATTGAACATGATGCATATTATGTATCAAAGTAATTACTAATGCAACCATATTGGTGTCATAGGCTAATACAGAATATATGTTAGATGTGTGGTATTGTTTAGATCATGCCGGATGCTTAAGGCTGCCACTGCCTGCAAAGCAAGAGTCACGTGACAGATTGAGAGATCCTAAGATATCAATAGGCTTTTCTTTGTTAGCCTAGCTTGCTTGTCTACTTGTACTGTTCAGAGGTAATACGCAAAGAAGCACATGAAAAATCAACCTGCTGTATTCCTTTGTCACAGCTCTATCATAGGCAGATGTCACAGACACCACATTCTTTAGCACAGCGATTAACTGGATTTCCACAAAAACCACTACAGAAAATCCTAATTAACGCTTGTTTCTATCCACTACGGTTGTGTGAATTTTAGGAGTTGGGCCATAAAGATAAACTGTTGGTGGTACAAATACTCCAGGTGGGTGCCAACATTGTAGAGGAAGAAGATGCAACAAGATCTAAAAAACAAAAATAAAGTGGAAATAATAATCAGGGTGCGATTTGTAAAAAAAAAAAAGTTTTTGAAACATTGTGCTGCTTGTCATCATAGAAACAGATCATCAGAGTTTGATGTTTATTGCACCTTTAGTAATTTCTGCCTTCCCTTCAACACACAGCTCCGCTGCTCACCGGAGCAAAGCGGCTATTATTCGTGACGTGTAACCAATCAGATAGCGCTGTGGGTGGAACATAGAGCAAGACTACAGAGTGGTGATTACCTACAGACAGAGAAGCGCTACATCAGAACCAAAGTAACGCATTTTAATATAAAATACCCTAACGAAATCACGGATCGATGCGAACTGTGTGTTTTGTGAAGTGAAGTGAAGTAGCATTGATCACTCTGAGGGGGGATAAATTTTGTCCCCACCAGGGTAAGAATAATTCAACTAAGGAAGGAATATATAAACCAGAAAGGGGGAAAACCCATGCATTCTCCAGCAAGCCAGACAGTTATCACAAACAATATCCCAATGGGTCTATGTTGCTTCGTAACAAGTCAGTGCGAACCCTCAATAGCCATATGCAAAGAAACATGGGTCATTTTTTCTTGAACTATTGGTGTGAACCAGATGTTTTAACATAAATGTTATATGGAACAATGAATTCACTATGTTTAACTTTAGCTCTACTCGTCTGCTGCATAGATCCATGTTATAAAGATACAAGCTAAAAACAGACTGGCTACTGTGACATAGAAAATGAAGAAAACTTTGTTGATTCTGTTAGCCACTCTGGTCCAGTACCCAGGCTTTCCTTCTTCCTTCCTGCTGTTGAGGAGCACAGTCAGTGTCTTCTCTACCTCCATCAGGTCATCTGAGACCTTCTTCAAGGAATTGGACTCCGTCAGTTTGCTGCTGTTATCCTGCAGATTTGGTTTAGAAAACAGTTTGCAATTTGCTGTATTTGACATTCAGGTTTTGTGTCCATTATGATGAGAATAAAAGGGTTGGATTATCCAATTACAAATAAACATTTTCTCACGTATGCCAAGAGGTGTCTTGTCATGAAAATAGTTTTTGGGGTGATTTAAGGTTTAAGTGAATGGGAAAAAAATTCAAAAGCATCCAAAACAATACTCTCAACAGTTTTTGACTTTCCTATCTTGTTTTTTGTTTTCATTTGGGTGAACCGACCATTTAAAGTGCAACCCTTTGTGTGCTAACCTCTTTGGCCACCAACGGCAGTCCAGATGGAGTTTCTCCAGTAAATACATCACTGACAGACACACGGTGAGTCCATCTCTTCTTGTCTGAAAGGATATTTTTCACACAAAGATGGTTGAAGCATATTCAAAATGCAGTGTTGGGCAGTAACGGGTTGCTCACAAATTTGAGTTATTTGAATAACGAGTAATAATGATTATTACTTGTTACTGTAATAAGATTACTGAATACTGCTCTCGTAAATACATGTGCAGAAAAATCAGGATTTACTTGCTTCATTTTTTATTTCAGCCAGTGGCATTAAGAAAGTTTTGTTTTGTAAAAACATACTCTTTGCTGCTGTTATGAATGTGATATTAGTTAAAAAGTCGGGAAAGACGTGGGGGGGGTGAAAGTGATATACCAACGTAACGAATAACGTAACTAGTTACTTTTATGACCCAGTAATAAGTAATAAGTAATAGTAATTTGTTATGTTTTCTTAGTAACTTGCCCAACACTGTCAAAATTACATCATTAACTAGTGTATTTTATACAATGTAAATGTGTCAGTGAGTATTCATATCATAGCATGCCAATTTAATCATAGTAATAGTAAACTGAACAAAGGAGGAGATTGAGTTGAGATCTAGAGGTTTGTAGAAATCTATGCTTAATCTCACCTCTAAAACAGTTATGGTAACGAAGGTTACGATATGGTAACCCTAGGTAAGCACAGGCGGAGCCCTCTACTGGACTCTATGGGTACTACCTCCTCCAATCACACGCACGCACTTGCCCACTGAAATTTTATTGTGCATGTAGCTGGCCAATAGGACGTCGCTACCATACTGCGTGATGTATAAATAGCAGTGTCCCTACTGCCTCAGCATTCGACCGCCTCTTCAGCAGACAGCGTCAGAGCGACAGGGCTCATCGGTAGAGGGATCCGCCTGTACTTATAGAACTAGGGTTACCACATCGTAACCTTCGTTCTATCTCACACAGGCTCCGCCCTCTACTGGACTCTATGGGTACAGTGGTGGAGCCCAATGACTGTCTGCCCTAGCCGCGACAAGCCAAAGTCCACCACACCAACCCGGTCGGCCACAGGCCGGCCAAAGCCACAACAACCACATCACCTAGTGACAGAGTGGTGGGACACCCCTGAGAAGGTCGCTGGACCAATAGGGGCTTGGCCTGACCTGCACTGCATCTGACTTCTCACCGGAACGTCGGGCACTGCCAGTGTATGTTCCCCCTCTACACCCAGTAATCACTAGATCCTCACCTTTCAGATCCTAGGTCGCACTTGCGAGCTGGATCCCGAGAAGGCACGACATATCCAAGAGATCGAAACGCTCAAACGATGCCATTGTGCAGATCTCTTCGACACACACCCCGCTGAAAAAGGTTCCATGCGTGCACATTCCGAGTGAAATGTGCACGCACCGCTAAGGGTGGGTCTGTTCCCGCCCGTGTCCAGGCTTGGGAGATTCACTCACAAAGCCAGCTGGCCAGGCTCTTCTTGGACAGGGCTTTACTGACTGCACTATCACTGAAACAGACGAACAGCTGACCGTGCATCGAATGGGGGCTGTGTGCTCAACATAGGACGTTAGCCTAGCACACATGTACACAACAGATGCACTCTCACCTCCTTGCACCCTAAGTGGGGTAGGGGGGTAGAAAGCATCCAGATTTATTGTCCTGGACCTGAACATGCTCCTTATGTTCTTAAGAACAAAGGAGGTGTGTTGTCTCAATCTGGCTGCACTGTGGACACCAAGAACCAGCATGCAGCTGGGGGGAACCGACAGGCACAAAGCTTACTCACCTTCTTAGAGAGCAAGGCTCATTTTCAATGAGGACTGCTCCAGGGGCTCATAAGGTGCAGATATTAGAGCCACCAACACAAGCAGCAAGTCCTACTGAGGTGCTGAGAAACCGTTCGCTGTCTTCTCACATCCTTCAGAAAGCGCATCACGAGGGAGTGGGTGAAGACTGTTCTGTCACCAAACCCCTGTGACAGGAGACATAGCTACAGCGCGACAGCCCGTTCTCCATCAGACCTTGCAGGAAAGAGAAAACGGATCCCACCGAACAGGTAGGCAATTCGCTGTTCGCTTAAGCAAAAAGGATGCTGAGGCAGTAGGGACACATTTTACATCACGCACGTATTGGTAGCGACATTATTGGTCGGCTACGTGCACGATAAAATTTCAGTGGGCAAGTGCGTGTGAGTATATGGAGTAAATGAGCAAATGAGATTGGAGGAGGTAGTACCCATAGAGTCCAGTAGAGGGCGGAGCCTGTGTGAGATAGACACAGTCCTCACTTAGGCTTCGGTGTCTGTCTTCCTTGTTATCTCGGAGTCTTTCCTTATGAGATGCATCACCAAAATCGTCTCCAGGAGGCTGAGCATCATCAAACCAAAACTTCCAATACAGTAAGTTGCTAAAGGGAGAAGGCAGCATCATTAATTTGGACAAATAACTACACATTCAGTCAGTATCTGCTACTCTTGCTCAAATGAATTTTTACCTATAAGTGGAATCTTGTTTGATGAAGCAGGCAGAATGTCATTCAGAATAAGTTGTAACACAGTGACAGCAAGCAGCACAGTGACTTTGAAGCTGAGCTTCTCGCCCCCTCTGTCTGAGATCAGGAAGGAGGACAAGTCCAGACACAAGAAGAACAGGACAGGAAGCATGAAGTTGACAACATAGAGGAGAGACCGCCTCTTCATGGTGATCTGTAAAATAATTTTTAAGGGTTAGGTGGCTGAACTTCCTACTTTAACCATATAGTACATAGGTTGCAAGCACAAGGTAATCGGCTCATGTCTGCAGTGATTGAGGAAGCCTTCAAATTGTTACCAACAGTGGCTATAATAGATTTATTACATAACAATGTATCAAATGCTGATGTAAAGACATATGGGAAAGGGTCACTTTAAGTGAGAATCATCACCTGCAACTCCCCTTGGCTTTACAGAGATTTATTGTTTAGCTGTCCGGCCCACAACTTTACTGTTCGCTTGTGACAACTCCAGGGCCTGGAGGTCATTGAGGAACTAAAGGCTGCTGGCTAGTGACCACTGTAGGTAGCTGGTAGCCTGCATTGCAAAAACTGAGCTCTCAAAAACAAGAAAAGAAAGCAATAAAATGGGGGAATTATTACTTAAATAAGCTACATTATCTGCCAACAGAACAAGAACATTTCAGTTGCTACTTAAGGACAAAACATTAAAGCCGTCTGATAAGAAGAAATTTCTTGTCAGACAAAAATAAGTATATTTTGCCTTCAATTAAGATAATTAATCTTACTTAGATTTTAGTTTTTGCAGTGTGCAAGCTCCCTCCCACTTTGTGTTACATAGGAGTTTTTAGATTTTCGGTATAGTTCATTTAGTATCAGCTTAGCCTGGCAGGATGTTTCTGTTACACAAAATGAGTCTAAAATCCCTTTCTTTGGTTAATCCCTTGCAACTGTGTCCCTTATTTGCAATAGTGTCAGAGCCAGGCCACAACACCCCTACGGTGTCACTCTCACCAGTTTCATAGTATTAATTTTGGGCAGTACAAGGCGGCAACTGTTGTCAAACTGTGGTCCACTTTTTTGTACATTCCACAACTTGTACTTCTTTACTCATTGCACTTCATATACTTGATGCTATTACTTGTTATTTAGTGAGTAAGAAAATGTTTGCCAACAAGTTTGCTATATGAACTTAGACGGTGATGAAGTACCAAAAAATAATATTAGCAGTAAAATAGTAGAAGTACATGTACTTATTTGAGACAAACAGAGGTGGAAAGTAGTTTCCACCCTTGTGTCTGTATCCAGAAGTACTCACCGTGTAAATAATTGTGCTCTGGTTGACGCCTAATGTGCTGACAGTATTTTCAGTGTGTATCATGTTGATAAAGAGCCACTCATACTGGGTCGGCGACCCGTGAGACCACACTTCGTCCTTCGAGCTGGCATTCCATTTAAGCTGGATATCCTTGTCTGAGGGGGGAGAAAAAAATTAAACTATGTGGTTTCTTATCAGGTCATCAAAGAAGGAATTAATGTGGTGGAATTCTGTATGTGCTCATGTGACAATAAACTGTTAAAGTCATTACCCCACACAAACACAAAACATACACATTTTAGATGAATATCTAGAAAATTATCCAAACGTGTAGCCACACCAGGCTAGTGGGTGCAGCTTACCTTCTCTGGCACCTGGC
>NW_024041262.1:19484281-19513907 GCF_014851395.1 Micropterus salmoides | reverse complement strand
CTTACATTAACATTTTTCTTTGACACATTAAAAATAACAATGTTGTTTAATTAACAAGCAGGAATACATGGAAATATAGGTTTAACCAAACTGCAGAACATTTACACCTGCATGCGTCATATAGAATTGTCCCAGCTTACCTGTGAGAGGAGCAGAAAGAGGAAAACTGCAAACATCCTGACAGTCAGAGGTCTGACCAGTTAATGAGCATCCCTGTCCTCTCTGTGTTGTTTGTAAATGTTTGTTGCAGCAGTAATATCACTGCTTTGTACTGGAAGAGGGCTGAGCAAATGTATGACTTTAATGTTTTTTTGTCTAATGATAGAAACATTAGGCCAAACACACATAATGCAACAAGGCTGCCAGTAACTGACAACCCCTCACACTTAGCCTGTGGTCGGATCAATTTTGCTATCAAAACAAAAACAGTTTACTTCTTGCTTTTACTTCTTGTTGTTTTTTCCAAAGTAAGTAGTAAACAGTTTAATGTAGGAACAACAAATGTACAACTAATCTCAGATTTGACTGGTTACTGTGTCAGGCTCTCCCTTCCCTTCCACACGTCATTTCTTGCCCCGAACATTATGTTACTCACAATAGCCACTTTTGATAGGTTTGAAGTGGAAGGAACCACTGGTTCTGGAAGTATTTTTCCCCATGAAGTCTCTCAAATAACTTTTCTCTTGGTATATTTGGTTCAATTAAGTTAAGTTTTGATTATTTCAACTTGCTTTATAGAAATTTCTTTTTTGTCTATTTTGGATGTCTCTAAATACTAAAATACCAGGATCCAAGATTCCTTTAATTGTTATTCAGCCAAACACAGAAATATGTAAAGTATGAAAGAAATTACGAGCTCGGCTCCTTTGGCTACATTAGCCATACCAATGAGCATAGCCAACGTTGCTATGGAAAAGAAGCAGGTGAACGGCACCAATCAGAGCTGTAGCAAATTCAGAGTTCTTTGTTTTTGTCACATTTAGGAAACAACACTAACAGTCTACAGCCACTTACGCACTGCGATGACCGGAATGCTAACATCAGCACATTCAAATTACACCTGATGTGTAGATCAATGTTTACCATGTTTACTATGCGTGTTAGCATGCTGATATTAATAATTATTCAAATAAACATTATGTAGTATTCTTATCTTAAATAATAGTTTCAGAGTAATTTTGATGGTACACTGACTTGTAATAGAGTGAGTGATGTCACTATCATTGCTGTGAAAGCTTTCTAAGGCACTATGTAGACAGATGCTGAGCGGCCTTCTTGCTGTTGGACTAATAAGTAATAACTTTTAGCTGGCTTACTATTTCTTGTGATGTTGCACGTGCTTAATGTTTGAAGTGTTAGCACAGTTGTTGAAATCAGCCAGAGGTTTCACAGAGTTAAGCTGCTAGCAGTAGCCTAAATCTCTAGTTGATGTACTTTCTAGATAACACACTCAGGCATAGTAAGATTACTGTACGTGCTCTTGCATCTGTTCATTTCCAGCTTTGTTGGCTAGCTTGCCACCCAAGTTTCAAGCAAAATAATGCTGCTGCTTGTGGTGGAGAGCGGTGCCAGTGTGGAGCTTGGCGACAGGGCAACATAATTGGACTCAGCAGCCTCTACATTAACTAATGGCAAAGGTGAACAGACCAAAGAGGATGTTGTCAGATGCTGGTAAAGCTTTGTTAAATAAAAGGCTGCAAGACAGCCACTGAGCTGGCATTCTTTCTGTTTACACAGTTGGACTAGTAAGTAATATTTCTCACAGAGAAAAGAAAGGTCAGGTCGAAACAGTGTAGAGAGACTGCCGCAGCTGTTGTGTGAAGCTGCTTCCACCAATTTTATGATAAGTTAATTAAGATAAAACGATAATAGCGCTGAGTGCTGTTTCACAACGACACTCATTTTGTTTTATAAATTCAGCGCACCTCTTTCCTTTACAGCTGAGGCCCTCCCTAAAAGGTGTTTAAGTGTTGCTTTACTTGATCGGTGCTTGTAAAATATCCACGGTGTCTGCATCTTCTAACGTCATAGCGATTTATAGTTTTCTCACCGCTGATTTCTGTCACTGCATCTCCCGACAAAACACCATGGTTGTATTTCAGCGTTCTGTAACGTAACTTCGTCAACTCCAGTAGTTCACCTGTCACCTGCTCTGCTCCCCTCCGTGTACACACACACACACACAAACACAAACACAAACATACACACACAGAGCCCCCTCAGTGACCCATCCGTCTGAAACTGTGCTGCTATCTCTTGTACTGTAGATGCTGCAAAGTTAATAATGTTGGATTATTGTTTCTTATTTCATGGGCTATATGAGATTTTGGAGTAATGCATATAATAGCTTTTAAAAATAAAGTATTACATTTTAGAAGTTCAATAGTTTAATGTTTCCTAAGGCAATGAGTAATCCTGTGATCTAAATATTGACCAAATAATTAGCAGTCCTACATGAATTAATTATAGAACATCTGTAGAGTGAAACTGCAGCTCTACCATCTTCTGTACAGGCTTCATTCAATCATTTTTTAATTTTTAACTTATAAAAACTTTTTAAATGTTTTTTAAATTAAAGAACGCATTATGACTTGTTTAGGACTGGAAACTCAAGGTTTAAGACTTGGATTTGACTTGGACTTGTTGGTCCTTGACTTGAGACTTGACTTGGACTTGTAAAACAATGACTTGGTCCCACCTCTGCTACTAGTTTTTGATGTTATGCAATCATAACAACTGCACGTGTACAGCTGTCCTTATTTACGAAAGCGGTGAATTACAGTCTGAAATGGTAGGGCCACCAAATCACACAAAAAAACTAATATTACATAGTTATCCAACGAAGGTTAAAGTCAAGGGCAACTGGACTTGGTTGAAGATACTGGAAGACGTCTATGAAGATTCTCAGTCATCCAGGTCATAGTTATACTGGAAGACGTTTCGTCCCTCATCCAAAGGACTTCTTCAGTTCTGACTGACTGGCAGGTAAACTCAGCTATTTAACCTCAGTGGGGTCGTTTGCCAGGATCGTTGATACTGCTGGTTCGTTAGTGTTCCTGGTTGCTGTAACGGCCGTCGTCACCTGAGGCCAATAGGTTACGTTTCTTGAGTTTCCTGGGTAAGGTAAGGTAAGGTAAGGTAAGTTTATTTGTATAGCACAATTTAACAACAAGGTAATTCAAAGTGCTTTACATAAAACATAAAAGCAACAGGGAAATATGTAAAAGTTTAAAAGCAACATAAAATATAATAAAAGTTACAGTGTTACAATCAGGGTTAAAAGAGTTAAATGGAAAATAATAAAAAGCTAAAAACAAAGAAAAAGAAAACAGGAGAGTAAAAGTTACAGTGCAGTGTAAGTTATCAGTAAAAAGAAAATCTTAAATATTTAATTAAAAGCAATGGTAAAAAGAAAAGTCTTCAGTCTTAATTTAAAAGAACTGACTGCTTCAGCAGACCTGCAGTTATCTGGGAGTTTGTTCCAGATATACGGAGCATAATAACTGAACGCTGCCTCTCCTTGTTTAGTTTTGACTCTGGGGACAGAAAGCAGACCTGCCCCAGACGACCTGAGAGGTCTGGATGGTTCGTAATGAAGCAGAATATCAGAAATGTATTTTGGCCCTAAACCATTTAGTGCTTTATAAACTAACAGCAGGATTTTGAAATCAATTCTTTGACATACAGGAAGCCAATGTAAAGACCTCAGAACTGGAGTGAGGGAAGTGATGAACCCAAATCCTTACTTGCCTTTTTGTCTTCTTAGCTGAACTTTTTGAGCCTTTCACCTTATCAAAAAAGCAGAAGTTGTCTAATCAACCCAATCTCATCTCAGGGGTCACATATACACACTTTGTAAAAAACCGTGGCTATTGTACTCAAAACGGCAATTTAGTGTGTGTATGATGTTTTGTCAGAAATTGTGTCCTCTTACATTTAATCTTATATGTATGATCTTTCAATATTATCATTATTATTACTATTCTCTTTATGTCTTATAGATGCGTGAATAGTCTTGGACTCTTACGTTCACTCGTTACACAGCAGCTGCATGGTCTCCGTCAGCACAGGAAACAGAATTGATTAGTTCACGACTCTCAACTGTGGGTCTTTGGGTTTGAGTCGTTCATTTGTCACGTGACAGCTGGCTACAGGGCTGTGGTAAGCAGGCAGCACAGGAAATAGAATTGATTAGTTCAGGACTCATAACTGTGGGTCTCTGGATTTGAGTCATTTATTTTTCATGTGCATCTCGCCAGAAATTGGTACAGTGAAATTCAACTGTGTTAATGATAGAGATGGCCCTCACAAGTGACCCAAAAATCAGTGGTCACTGACAAAAACAAGAATGTGTGTGCTGGTGTGTTTGTTTTTGTATGAGGAGAAATTTATTATTTTGTTGTTTATTTGTGCAAACAATGCCAGTACTGTACATACTGTACAACCGATCACTGTTATTCCATCAAATAAATACATCATGACATAATGTTAAACAACATTAATTACATTGCATCTCCTCAGAAGAAAATGTCATGTTAATATTAAAATGATCTAAAACATTCCTTCAGTAATCTAGACAATCTGTGATAGCATGTATGATACATACAAATTGTGCATTTTACACGTTAAAACAACATGTAAATATTAGATGTCATATTAGTGTACTGGCATTTTTCAATACAACTAAACCACTGTTATAAGTTCATACTGTGTACATGCGTTAGGCACTTTGAGAGCCCCGGGCAAAAGGGATCTGGAGGGCCCTATATTGGAACAAACTGATCCCCCCAACCCTTCAAGAATCACATCATGGACACATCAATCCATTATTAAAAGGTTTTTTTGTTTACCAGGTTAGTTTTAGAAAGGGCATACACTGTATATACAAACTGTACATTATAGTAAATTTAAAATGCAAACCCCCACTACCATCCCATGCTAAACTTTCAAAATAACCCTTTTTTATAAAAAAAATAATATATATATTATATATATATAATATATATATATATATATATATATATAAAAACAGGGAATACACATTCATAATAATGACATGCAATAAGAACAAAAATGTGCCAACAGGGTCAACAGACCTGCCACCCTACTTTCATCTCTGGAGACATCTTTTAAAGGTGGGTTCACTGAGCTTAGACATCTAAGCACCTTGAGAAGGAAAGAAAAAAGGGTTGTATGTGGTAACCTAGCTTTTCATATTTTCTTAGTAAGATATTTTACCTAAATTACCTAAATGGCAACACATAACTTACTTACTTATTCACAGGTTTTCAAACATTAGGTATTTTGCACCTTTTAAGGCAAAAGAAGCCTGCTTCATTATCCTTCCAAAATATTTAGTCCTACATTACATAAAGCACTTGTGTTTGTTGTATCAAGGGTTAGGAGTAATAGAAATAATAAATTAATGTTCAATCAATATGCCACAGGAATAGGAGCAGAAGCGTGTCTAAGGGGCACATGCCGCCTGTGAAATCTGATAGTGCCACTCTATTTTCCTAAACTATGACTGGCTATTTGCGCCATTACAGTCAACGATGTAACCTTAGTTACAATCTCATGTTGCGAATTCTTGCACTACTTGTTAGTATTGTATTATAGTATTATTGTATTTTTTGTATACTTGTACATTTTTTGATCTCCTCACTTTTTAAATTTTTTATATACTTATATTTCTATTTATGTTCATGTGTACTGTAAGCATCAATTTATACCAAGGCAAATTCCTCGTATGTGAAAATGTCCCTGTCAATAAACCTGATTCTGATTAGTTCGATCCATGTATCTCAAGTGTCTTACGACCCCTCTCATATATAATTTAAATAGAGAGAAGGTGATTTAACATCATAGGCAACCAACCACAAGTTGTCAATCACATTAGGTATTTAAAGTAGTCAGTGATTAAGCCCCTTGCTCTATGGTAGGGGTCGGCAAATAAGTCTGACATTATTTTAGTCAAATTATTTCAAACCGTTGGATTCTCATGTCCACATTTGAGTGGGGGAGTGTGGGTCTCCTGATGGAGGTGTTGTAAAGTCGATCCCACAATCCGGCGGGCTTTTTTTCTCCCTTGTTAAACAATTGATTAGCCTATAAGGACACTTTTTCACATGCTTGCAATAAAGCATGTGCTGCAGTGCGTGTGCGTCCCGGCGTTTGATCCGCATTCAAAAACCTATGGACAAAACCATAGTCCACCCCAAAGGGAGTTCTAATCTCCTACAGAAAGCTCTGCTCTGAACTACCTGAAAACAGCTCGTTTGTAGTCCAGCCTTTACTTCCCTTTCTTGTGATGTCACAAGTAAATTCATGTCATAATGCTCGCCGAGCTACTAGTCCGACACGCCCTCAAAAACACCGGTGGAAAAACACTGAGCTGCAGCACACCTCTCCTCTCCAAACACTAGCCACCCTCCAAGCAGTCAGTGGACATAAAGTTGTTACTGTGATGTAGAGACAGAGCTCAGTTAAAACTTTGTGGATGAAATATACTTTTGTTACAGATTAATAACTCACCACTCAGAAACTCTTGCTCCAGTCCATATTGCCAAGCTGGCAACATGTAGCTTACAGCTGAATCGAAGCTGTTCACCGTCTTTTCGCTGATCCGCCTTTTCCTGCTTCTAATTGGCTAGTAGCCCTTAACTAGGAACTGCACATGTGTAACTCCCAACAAAGATCATTTAGAGACAAGATGTATCACTCCATAGCTAAAATGAAGCCTTCAACACGGTGAAAAGAGGAGCTGCAGCAATGTGCAGTATGACAAAAAATATGTTTTTTTTTGAAAATTAAACCATGTAAACCTGTTCTGGTAAATCCCCTAAATAGAATTTTGAACCTGAAAATGAGCATAATGCCATCTCTTTAAGGTGCACTGTACGCTGTTAGTTCTTCTGTGCAGTGCATTTCACTGTTGCATATTGTCTTGAAGATGCATGCTTCCTCTTCTGTAATCCGCTGCTGACATTATGTTACTCTGATTGTGATGTGAAATCCTGCCGTGGCCATCTTGCATTGAGGCTGTAATGCATGAAATTATAATGATTATAATTAAAGTAGATCTGAGCAGTGGAGACAGAAATGTTAATGGAATGCTATTTTATTGCATGTGTGTGTGTGTGTGTGTGTGTGTGTACGCATGCAATAATCTTTATTTATGGAGCTTTTCAAAATCCATGTTACAAAGTGCTTTCACAGGGGCAAAAAATAAACACATAAAGATAAAACAAGAAACAGATAAAAATTAAAGCTGCAAGCAGTGTTTGACGGGCCCTTGCGCTGTGACCCCCGTCAGGGTGTGGTAAGGCCCAGTGGACAGAGGTTGGGAGATGTTTTTTTATCATCAGTGCCTCTAGATTGCACAGCAAAAATCTGTAGTGGATTGGATTTGTTCTGTAGGAGGAGTTCATCAAAGTGTGGAATGTGTAAATTGCCTAAAATAACTATTAATTTAAAAATGTCGGCTAATTCAAACATGAAAAACCAATCAAAAAGCATCAAATAAGATCAAACTTTACTAAACGACTTTGGCTGGAAATGGCAAGACATTGTGCAAATGAAAAACATGCAAAGCAACAAAATGAATATTATTCAACATATAGCATTTTATATTCAGATGTAACCCCTAACGTACTCAAACATTTTCAAATATAACTGTAATTTAATTATTTTTCCAGAAACTGTAACAGATTAGTTAATTTATTTTGTAATTTGTAATGTAACTAAATTACACATAACTAGTTACTCCCCAACACTGACTACATCATATCCTGCCAAAGAAACTGCTCTGCACTGCAACAAAATCTCCCTTCCTGAGATTTTGAAGACACTCATAATCCCAAATAGACGTTGACCACTATAAACCAGAACAAAGTTTGTCTTGATTGTTTATTTCAGCAGCACAAAGCTTTTAAACAAAATTAAACTTTGATTTCATCACGTAAATACATAATGTAACTTAAATGTAGAGTAGCCTCCTAAAATATATAGTATATAGTATACATGCATAATGGATAGCAAACAAAAACAAGGATGCAAATGAATAAATTAACATTAGGCGCTGACTACATTGCATTTCCAAAGAAGATAATTTCAAGAGAATCTTAAAGAAACTACAATTTTTCTTCTTTCTATATAAATATATATGTGTATATATGTATGTATCTATATATATAAAAAAAAAATTCTCTATTTATTTAGAATGTATCTGATGGACTCATTGAACATGATGCATATTATGTATCAAAGTAATTACTAATGCAACCATATTGGTGTCATAGGCTAATACAGAATATATGTTAGATGTGTGGTATTGTGTAGATCATGCCGGATGCTTAAGGCTGCCACTGCCTGCAAAGCAAGAGTCACGTGACAGATTGAGAGATCCTAAGATATCAATAGACTTTTCTTTGTTAGCCTAGCTTGCTTGTCTACTTGTACTGTTCAGAGGTAATACGCGAAGAAGCACATGAAAAATCAACCTGCTGTATTCCTTTGTCACAGCTCTATCATAGGCAGACGTCACAGCAGCTTCCATTCAAATTTAGCACAGCGATTAACTGGATTTCCACAAAAACCACTACAGAAAATCTTAATTAACGCTTGTTTCTATCCACTACGGTTGTGTGAATTTTAGGAGTTGGGCGCACAAAGATAAACTGCTGGTGGTACAAATACTCCAGGTGGGTGCCATTATAACATTGCAGAGGAAGAAGATGCAACAAGATCTAAAATACAAAAATAAAGTGGAAAATAATAATCAGGGTGCGATTTGTAAAAAAATTGCACCTTTAGTAATTTCTGCCTTCCCTTCAACACACAGCTCCGCTGCTCACCGGAACAAATCAGCTATTATTCGTGACGTGTAACCAATCAGATAGCGCTGTGGGTGGAACATAGAGCAAGACTACAGAGTGGTGATTACCTACAGACAGAGAAGCAGCTACATCAGAACCAAAGTAACGCATTTTAATATAAATATAACCCTAACGAAATCACGGATCGATGCGAACTGTGTGTTTTGTGAAGTGAAGTGAAGTAGCATTGATCACTCTGAGGGGGGATAAATTTTGTCCCCACCAGGGAAAAGAATAATTCAACTAAGGGAAGGAATATATAAACCAGAAAGGGGGAAAACCCATGCATTCTCCAGCAAGCCAGACAGTTATCACAAACAAATATCCCAATGGGTCTATGTTGCTTCGTAACAAGTCAGTGCGAACCCTCAATAGCCATATGCAAAGAAACAATGGGTCATTTTTTTTTAACACAGATGTTTTAACATCCATGTTATATAGAACAATGAATTCACTATGTTTAACTTTAGCTCTACTCGTCTGCTGCATAGATCCATGTTATAAAGATACAAGCTAAAAACAGACTGGCTACTGTGACATAGAAAATGAAGAAAACTTTGTTGATTCTGTTAGCCACTCCGGTCCAGTACCCGGGCTTTCCTTCTTCCTTCCTGCTGTTGAGGAGCACAGTCAGTGTCTTCTCTACCTCCGTCAGGTCATCTGAGACCTTCTTCAAGGAATTGGACTCCGTCAGTTTGCTGCTGTTATCCTGCAGATTTGGTTTAGAAAACAGGTAATTAATGACATTACGGAATACAAGTTTGCAATTTGCTGTATTTGACATTCAGGTTTTTGTGTCCGTTATGATGAGAATAAAAGGGTTGGATTATCCAATTACAAATAAACATTTTCTCACGTATGCCGAGAGGTGTCTTGTCATGAAAATAGTTTTTGGGGTGATTTAAGGTTTAAGTGAATGGGAAAAAAATTCAAAAGCAACATCTCTTTCCAGAAACAGAATCCCTGACTAAAATCCAAAGACAATTCTCTCAACAGTTTTTAGACTTTCCTATCTTGTTTTTTGTTTTCATTTGGGTGAACCGACCATTTAAAGTGCAACCCTTTGTGTGCTAACCTCTTTGGCCACCAACGGCAGTCCAGATGGAGTTTCTCCAGTAAATACATCACTGACAGACACACGGTGAGTCCATCTCTTCTTGTCTGAAAGGATATTTTTCACACAAAGATGGTTGAAGCATATTCAAAATGCAGTGTTGGGCAGTAACGGGTTGCTCACAAATTTAAGTTATTTGAATAACGAGTAATAATGATTATTACTTGTTACTGTAATAAGATTACTGAATACTGCTCTCGTAAATACATGTGCAGAAAAATCAGGATTTACTTGCTTCATTTTTTATTTCAGCCAGTGGCATTAAGAAAGTTTTGTTTTGTAAAAACATACTCTTTGCTGCTGTTATGAATGTGATATTAGTTAAAAAGTCGGGAAAGACGTGGGGGGGGTGAAAGTGATATACGTAACGAATAACGTAACTAGTTACTTTTATGACCCAGTAATAAGTAACTAGTAATTTGTTATGTTTTCTTAGTAACTTGCCCAACACTGTCAAAATGACATCATTAACTAGTGTATTTTATACAATGTAAATGTGTCAGTGAGTATTCATATCATAGCATGCCAATTTAATCATAGTAATAGTAAACTGAACAATAGGAGGAGATTGAGTTGAGATCTAGAGGTTTGTAGAAATCTATGCTTAATCTCACCTCTAAAACAGTTATGGTAACGAAGGTTACGATATGGTAACCCTAGTTAAGCACAGGCGGAGCCCTCTACTGGACTCTATGGGTACTACCTCCTCCAATCACACGCACGCACTTGCCCACTGAAATTTTATTGTGCATGTAGCTGGCCAATAGGACGTTGCTACCGATACGTGATGTATAAATAGCAGTGTCCCTACTGCCTCAGCATCCCGACCGCCTCTTCAGCAGACAGCGTCAGAGCGACAGGGCTCATCAGTAGAGGGATCCGCCTGTACTTATAGAACTAGGGTTACCACATCGTAACCTTCGTTCTATCTCACACAGGCTCCCTCTACTGGACTCTATGGGTACAGTGGTTGGAGCACAATGACTGTCTGCCCTAGCCGCGACAAGCCAAAGTCCACCACACCAACCCGGTCGGCCACAGGCCGGCCAAAGCCACAACAACCACATCACCTAGTGACAGAGTGGTGGGACACCCCTGAGAAGGTCGCTGGACCAATAGGGGCTTGGCCTGACCTGCACTGCATCTGACTTCTCACCGGAACGTCGGGCACTGCCAGTGTATGTTCCCCCTCTACACCCAGTAATCACTAGATCCTCACCTTTCAGATCCTAGGTCGCACTTGCGAGCTGGATCCCGAGAAGGAGCCCGACATATCCAAGAGATCGAAACGCTCAAACGATGCCATTGTGCAGATCTCTTCGACACACACCCCGCTGAAAAAGGTTCCATGCCTTAGCGGTGCGTGCACATTCCACTCGGAATGTGCACGCACCGCTAAGGGTGGGTCTGTTCCCGCCCGTGTCCAGGCTTGGGAGATTCACTCACAAAGCCAGCTGGCCAGGCTCTTCTTGGACAGGGCTTTACTGCCTGCACTATCACTGAAACAGACGAACAGCTGACCAGTGCATCGAATGGGGGCTATGTGCTCAACATAGGACGTTAGCCTAGCACACATGTACACAACAGATGCACTCTCACCTCCTTGCACCCTAAGTGGGGTAGGGGGGTAGAAAGCATCCAGATTTATTGTCCTGGACCTGAACATGCTCCTTATGTTCTTAAGAACAAAGGAGGTGTGTTGTCTCAATCTGGCTGCACTGTGGACACCAAGAACCAGCATGCAGCTGGGGGGGAACCGACAGGCACAAAGCTTACTCACCTTCTTAGAGAGCAAGGCTCATTTTCAATGAGGACTGCTCCAGGGGCTCATAAGGTGCAGATATTAGAGCCACCAACACAAGCAGCAAGTCCTACTGAGGTGCTGAGAAACCGTTTCGCTGTCTTCTCACATCCTTCAGAAAGCGCATCACGAGGGAGTGGGTGAAGACTGTTCTGTCACCAAACCCCTGTGACAGGAGACATAGCTACAGCGCGACAGCCCGTTCTCCATCAGACCTTGCAGGAAAGAGAAAACGGATCCCACCGAACAGGTAGGCAATTCGCTGTTCGCTTAAGCAAAAAGGATGCTGAGGCAGTAGGGACACATTTATACATCACGCACGTATTGGTAGCGACATCTTATTGGTCGGCTACGTGCACGATAAAATTTCAGTGGGCAAGTGCGTGTGAGTATATGGAGTAAATGAGCAAATGAGATTGGAGGAGGTAGTACCCATAGAGTCCAGTAGAGGGCGGAGCCTGTGTGAGATAGACACAGTCCTCACTTAGGCTTCGGTGTCTGTCTTCCTTGTTATCTCGGGAGTCTTTCCTTATGAGATGCATCACCAAAATCGTCTCCAGGAGGCTGAGCATCATCAAACCAAAACTTCCAATACAGTAAGTTGCTAAAGGGAGAAGGCAGCATCATTAATTTGGACAAATAACTACACATTCAGTCAGTATCTGCTACTCTTGCTCAAATGAATTTTTACCTATAAGTGGAATCTTGTTTGATGAAGCAGGCAGAATGTCATTCAGAATAAGTTGTAACACAGTGACAGCAAGCAGCACAGTGACTTTGAAGCTGAGCTTCTCGCCCCCTCTGTCTGAGATCAGGAAGGAGGACAAGTCCAGACACAAGAAGAACAGGACAGGAAGCATGAAGTTGACAACATAGAGGAGAGACCGCCTCTTCATGGTGATCTGTAAAATAATTTTTAAGGGTTAGGTGGCTGAACTTCCTACTTTAACCATATAGTACATAGGTTGCAAGCACAAGGTAATCGGCTCATGTCTGCAGTGATTGAGGAAGCCTTCAAATTGTTTACCAACAGTGGCTATAATAGATTTATTACATAACAATGTATCAAATGCTGATGTAAAGACATATGGGAAAGGGTCACTTTAAGTGAGAATCATCACCTGCAACTCCCCTTGGCTTTACAGAGATTTATTGTTTAGCTGTCCGGCCCACAACTTTACTGTTCGCTTGTGACAACTCCAGGGCCTGGAGGTCATTGAGGAACTAAAGGCTGCTGGCTAGTGACCACTGTAGGTAGCTGGTAGCCTGCATTGCAAAAACTGAGCTCTCAAAAACAAGAAAAGAAAGCAATAAAATGGGGGAATTATTACTTAAAATAAGCTACATTATCTGCCAACAGAACAAGAACATTTCAGTTGCTACTTAAGGACAAAACATTAAAGCCGTCTGATAAGAAGAAATTTCTTGTCAGACAAAAAATAAGTATATTTTGCCTTCAATTAAGATAATTAATCTTACTTAGATTTTAGTTTTTGCAGTGTGCAAGCTCCCTACCACTTTGTGTTACATAGGAGTTTTTAGATTTTCGGTATAGTTCATTTAGTATCAGCTTAGCCTGGCAGGATGTTTCTGTTACACAAAATGAGTCTCTGTTAAATAAAATCCCTTTCTTTTGGTTAATCCCTTGCAACTGTGTCCCTTATTTGCAATAGTGTCAGAGCCAGGCCACAACACCCCTACGGTGTCACTCTCACCAGTTTCATAGTATTAATTTTGGGCAGTACAAGGCGGCAACTGTTGTCAAACTGTGGTCCACTTTTTTGTACATTCCACAACTTGTACTTCTTTACTCATTGCACTTCATATACTTGATGCTATTACTTGTTATTTATAGTGAGTAAGAAAATGTTTGCCAACAAGTTTGCTATATGAACTTAGACGGTGATGAAGTACCAAAAAAATAATATTAGCAGTAAAATAGTAGAAGTACATGTACTTATTTGAGACAAACAGAGGTGGAAAGTAGTTTCCACCCTTGTGTCTGTATCCAGAAGTACTCACCGTGTAAATAATTGTGCTCTGGTTGACGCCTAATGTGCTGACAGTATTTTCAGTGTGTATCATGTTGATAAAGAGCCACTCATACTGGGTCGGCGACCCGTGAGACCACACTTCGTCCTTCGAGCTGGCATTCCATTTAAGCTGGATATCCTTGTCTGAGGGGGGAGAAAAAAATTAAACTATGTGGTTTCTTATCAGGTCATCAAAGAAGGAATTAATGTGGTGGAATTCTGTATGTGCTCATGTGACAATAAACTGTTAAAGTCATTACCCCACACAAACACAAAACATACACATTTTAGATGAATATCTAGAAAATTATCCAAACGTGTAGCCACACCAGGCTAGTGGGTGCAGCTTACCTTCTCTGGCACCTGGCTCATCTACACACAGGACTTCAATCAATCAACTCATCAACTCCCTGCTTCAATATTCCAGCTCTCCTACCACTTTGTAGTACAGTAACTCACATTTCTCCACTGAATCATCTGTGTGTTTTAGTAATTATTTTCCCTTGTGCTTTTGCTTAAATGTTTTTATCTTGTGCGTCAGGATTCCAGTGCTATCCTCCTCCTGCCTTTGTCGGCTCAGCAAAACCCTTCATCCATTAATTATTTGTTTATTTAAACCTTTTACTTAAACCACTCTCTCCATGTCTGTTTCTGTTCCTGGGTCTGTTCACAAACCAAACTTTAAATACAACAGGTTATGGGCTCACCAGAGTGTAGGGCAGACTTGAAAGATATGTTGCAGCTCTGAATGTCAAAGGGGAATTTGTAAACTTGCATCTTGCAGGTGTTGACCAGCACCATATCATTCACACGTTCAACCCAACCGTCAGCAGAAATGTAGACATAAGGACTCGGAGGGGCCTTATCCTTCTCTACCCTGTATGAGAAAACACACACACAGACACACACACACACACACACACACACACACACACTTAACAAAAGCTTTGTGCTTTAAATCACATTTCATGTAGCGTACTTTCACTGATAATATAAAACATAAATCTATATAAGCTACAGTAAAACCTAACTAACTATTTGTTTTAAAGTTTTATTTCTATAAATACACTATCCACACAGTGTGACAATATCACATATCTGCAGCATTTGCTCTGTCTTTTTATTATATTCCACCTACTAGAGTTATTGTTTTGCATCAAAATACCAAAGCAAATTCCTTCCCAGATAGCATGTGTGGGCCACTTCAGGCAATGATGCTGCACCCCTGGCCTTCTTGTGGCCCTGACAGAATGGATGTGAGCCTGAAGTGGCCTTTTGTTTAGCAAAGATGCCGTGCACTCAGTGTGTAATCTGGATATGATCCAAAGTGGCCCATGTGATAAATGGTGAATGTGGTCAAAATATCACAGAACAAATGTAGACTACCTGTGGCAAAGATGTGGCACAGTTAACAAAGGGTAATCGGCGTGTAAACCAAAAGTGGCACAATTCATGTTGGCTAATCTAGATGTGAGCCTAAGGTGGCCCACATGTGATGTAGCAAATGTGACCAAATATTTAACAACAGATTTTGGCAAATTTACGCCAAAGCCAGCACTGGACAATCAAAGTGTAAGCCTAGCGTGGCCCACATTTAAAATGTTAAATATTGCCCAAATATGGTTGAATGGTATTGGGCCACTTTCAGTAAAGATGCGGCACAATTCACACTGGCTAATCCAGATGTGAGCCTAAAGTGGGCCAGAATAAACTAAAAATTAAACTGTTGGTCAGAATAGGGCCAGTTTGGTTTTATTTGGTTTGTGCTTGGCTCGGCCATGCTGGGGCCAGCTTGTGGCCCAGATCTGGCAAACAACCAGGTATGAATATTCAGTAGTTCCCCCACAAATATGGTGTCCTCTTGTTCCCAAATCTGTGTTTTATTGATTCTCAATGTACACAGTATTTACACTAACTTGTTGGGCTATGTTGTGAACCAACAGTGTGGATTTGTGCATTTTATATCAAATAATTTGGAGACTCCCTTCCCTCTCTCTCTTTGAGGAAAAAGGAGGTGGGTAGGAAAGTTTTCCTCCCCTGGAGATTGGCCTTTTGACATGCAAAAAACAAGAGATTGGCCTGGGGTTTGGTAAAGGGTCTGCAGAGACTCAATCAGACATGCATCGCTTAAGGATTCCGTAAAGGTGTCAATAGACACTTAGCAGGACAGCAAAAGAATTGTCCAATCCGTCTCCTTCTAGTAAATCAAAGTACCGGACGTTCTGATACCTTTTCCCATAGAATGGCTGGGCCATAAAACACCGCTCCCTTCTCTTCTTTGAGCTGACGTGCAAATGTGATAAGCGAGGAATGCGAAAGGGAGACACTTAACAACTCCTGCCTTCTTGAGTTAAAACAATGTTTCATAATAAACTGTTGTTCTATTTAACCAATAATCCTTTCTAAGTTAGTAGTGGCGTTTGCCTCCATTTGAGTAGTTAGGTTACCATGTTGTTGTTTGTTGTTTAAAGAATCTAAATAAGTTAATTTTGCAGTGTTTTAATTTTCAGCAAGGATCCCTGATGTTTATTCAGTCTATGTTGTAATCAATGCTGTGTTCACAATGCTTTCTGACACTTCCTTTAGAAATGATGATAAAGAAATGTCCTCCTATACTCGATTAATTTTCCAGCTCAAATTTAAGCTTAAAAATAACTAAAGCTCCTGAGCAAAGATTGTTTTGGGGTTAATCCAAGCTATCGTCATGTAACCCGAGCTCCCAAGTGGTATTACATGCCATCATCTGAAATGCCTAAATGTATAAATGTCACTTTATTTACATGTCCATAATCTAATGCCATTCGTGCATCTTGCCTATATTCTCTAAGAACGTGTAACCACCAATATATCCAGAAAGCTAGTTAAATTCTTCTCCTCTGATGTGATTCATTCTGAAATGCTAACCTCAAGTTGAACTACTGACAATCGTTTTCCTTTTTATCAAGTGCTTAAAACTAAGAACGGATCAACCGTTTGACAGTTAAGGTTTGATTGTGGGAAGATACTTGATTACAATACGCGCAAATAGTTTTGATTAGACATATTAAAAGTTTAAAGAAAAGAATCCCTCAGGGGAACAAAGGACTGCCCTCTGGGAACCACACCCCAACAGACAAAAACAGCGACACGTTGTCCCGCTTTCTTGTCCTCTTCTTGTTCCTGACTCTCCAACTGTGTTTCGGCACGCGCCCAGCGTGCTCCCTCTCCCGGCAACGCCCTAAGAGTTTGGTCCGGCGCAACAAAGCCCTTTGTTCGTTTCAAGCTACACACGTGAAGTGCCGCGACCTCAGCTTTCCATCGTTTCCAGCAACTGTACTTGCGTTTTATTTTCTTTGGTTTTGTTTTGTTAAAAGTTATCAGTCCGTTAAGTTACACTAGCTTTAATTCAAGCCCACCAGCAGTAACAAAGGATGACCAAACTGCTAACCCGAGCCAGGGTTGGCCCCCACTGCAAGTTTCTGCAATAAGCCGACAAAAGATGGACCTCCGGAGCAATTCCCTGGCAGAGAAAGCAACTGGCCGACGGTTTTAAGCTGTCCTAACCGAGAACGCACGGATCTCTGCCAGTATGTGGCCGTTTACACGGACACGCAGTAAGGCAAAAACAAGGCATTCTGTGATCAGTGATGTCCAATAGTTTGATATTCCATTATCTTTAGTCGATATCTATGAAGATTCTCAGTCATCCAGGTCATAGTTATCCAACGAAGGTTAAAATCAAGGGCAACTGGACTTGGTTGAAGATACTGGAAAACGTTTCGTCCCTCATCCAAAGGACTTCTTCAGTTCTGACTGACTGGCAGGGAAACTCAGCTATTTAACCTCAGTGGGGTGACCCTGGCCAACGACCCCACTGAGGTTAAATAGCTGAGTTTTCCAGTATCTTCAACCAAGTCCAGTTGCCCTTGATTTTAACCTTCGTTGGATATTATCTTTAGTCCTTAAACTCCTAGACAAATTTAATCGATAGTTAGTATCGTTAGTATCATCTAATTAGCTGCCGTATGAGTCAAATGCTCCCCAATAGAACCCCTTCTCATTGTTTAGCTATTGTTTATTTCTATGATGTATTTAACTGCATTTTTTCCTGCATCACTTAGTTAGTTAATAAACTCCACTGTAATCAAGAATTGTGTGTGTATTGCCTGTCTCCAAGTCCCTGCCAAGAGAATTTACCCCTTCGATATGAGATTGACTAACTGACTGATTTAAGATAATTGAGCGATTGTTAACTAACTGATCACTAGTGAATAATTGTCTAATTATTAGCCATACTCAGGGAGTCCCGAGACCCTGGGATGGTATATCGGGGGGTGCCCCTCAAGAGATTTATGAATTAATATTTTCTGAATATTAAAATTCATAATTTGGTATTAATTCTTATAAATTTATTGAAACAATGTAGAGATGCTACACCTATATGTCACCAAATATTCAAACACAAGATATTTTTACGATGTATCTTCTAAGAATATTAAAAGATAAAGATATATTTAGGTCCACTAGTATTTGTAGGTTTGAACACTTTGTTAATAAAAACGGGTTCAAATGGAGCCATTAGTTGGTGTGGCTTGTTTTAATATTGATTAGTTTTGATTGGTTCAGACTTTCAGAAGTCATTACCCAGTAAAGACACAATAAATATTTTAAATGAAAAACACATTTAAAACCTGTTGCATAAATGTTTTGGCAACCAAATGCTGAGCAAATGATGTCATTTTTAAACAGTAACATGAAACTGCATCAACTTTTTAGAGTCTATGGCTACGTTCAGACTGCATGCCTTAATGCTCAATCCAGATTTTTTCCCCAGATTTCACATTATTGCTCAAATGTGCCCATATCAGACTCAGGTGTGAACTGTCTGCAGCCTGAAAATGACCCGCATGCACAGAAGAATAACATGACTTCACACGCAGCAGCACGCTGCTGTACAGAAGTAAACAGAGCCACAGAAGTTAGCTCGTACTTGCTAACCCTCCCAACTGGTTTTTATTGTCTCACAGGTCACATTTCTCCCGAATTATGAAAAGTGTTCACAACTTTCTGTTCTTTTCATTACGGTTTCTGGTGCTGTACAATGCAACTGCCACACAACTCTCTCTCTCTCTCTCTCCACTATGTCTGCAAGGGAAAATATCATGCACATAAGGGAGCTCGTGGTCAAGTGGATTTCATTTGTAAGAAAGGAAATTTCACCGCGGCTCCGTCTACAGCAGAACTGTGACAACAGCTGCTCTAGAGTGACGTCAAAGTCGCATTAATTCAGACCTGAGTGTCCAGACTGAGGTCGCATTTATAAAGATCCGATCTGTATCGGATTTGGACCACATATGGCAGTAGTCCAAATCCGAATGGGAAAATATCAGATTCCATGTGACTTGGCCTGTTCACACTGTCATGAAAAGATCAGATCTGAGTCACATATAAGCAAAAAAAAAAATCGGATTTGGGTAACTTTGGCCTGCAGTCTGAATGTAGCCTATGAGGATTTGTGACATGCACATACATTACAACTTACATCTCTTCAATAGTAATATCTGGCTTCCACAATGCTTCAATAGGAACTGATATAGTTTCAAGTCCACAAAAGTCATCTGGATCCCACTTAATATGTTCATTTTGCCAAGCCTACACAGGAAAAAACAAAGCATTGAGGAGATAAGAAATGAAGGAAGAAGGAGAGAAAATTGAATGGAAGGAGTTTAAAGGAAATTATTTGTGTTTCCACTAGGGGCTTGGAAAATAATTGATTTCTAGATGCATCGCGATGCGGACTTGAACAATTCCGAATTGATTTACTAATGTCAATAATCGATCGATATAGAGGTAAATTGATAACTTAATGTTGACGGAATGAAAAAGGCGGAACTCGGAAATGCAGAAGTGCAGCACCGGACTGTCTGTGGTGTGCACACGGTGTGCACACTAGAGAGACGTGTGGTTCTCCCTGTTCGGCACAGACAGGCAGCTGTTGAATGAATGACAGTCACTACTAAACTTTCACATAATCAATAAAATCAATGAGCAACTAACGTTGATGATTTTCACCCACACACTGTGCAGCATGGTAGCACTTAGCTAGCGTCCTCTCCTCATTCTTCAAAGGACAGGTACAAGACAGGTGGCAGTAACAGTGAAAGCTAGCGGAGCAAAGGAATAGTTAGTGCTGGGTTTCAGTCTGGCAGTAAATGTACAGTGTAGGTCACAGTGTGTCTGTTAATTAAAGTATTCTTTTGTTTTCCAATTGCTGGAAAAGTGAAGGCGGTTATTGCTCATCTCCCTTCATTAGACTAGTCTGGAAGCTGAGCAGGACATTTTTTGGCTGCTAGTTCTTATTTGTTGTCATTCATCAACATATCAAGTACACAAATAAACAAAATGCTGTTTCAACCGGTCCTTGGTATATACAAGGTACAGATATATTTAGACGGAGTGAACAAGAATTGTAAAGTGCATAGTTCAACCTGTATCATAATTTATACTAATAACAGCAGCATCAGAAATGAAAACAGCAGTATCAGAGGTCAATAATAATGCTGTAATAATGTAATAATTCTATGTAACGTTAGCTATATTTATGTGAAGTAATATTAAATAGCTGCAAATACTTTGCTTTAAAAGTACCAAGTAGTCACACAGTGACAAAAATAGATCTTTATTGTATTCGTTTTACGATCGCATCGTAGCCCTCATAAACGTAATGAGGTGCCTAGATATTCCCACCCCTAGAGGTGATGCATCAATTCGAATTGAATCGTGAGACCAGCAAGATGCCCAGTTTCAACTAAAGATGCACAATTGAGAATGATCAAAAAGAGCTGTCCATTTCAGAGAGAACTCACCATTAAAATCCAAACGTATGGAACGAAAGTCTGATCAATCTCCTTCTATGAGGAAGAAATAAATACATAATGTGTGAAAATCGTTTCAGCAGCACAATTAACATTATCATAAGATGATCATACACATAGCAAGACTGTGACAAAACATTGTACTATGCCAATTTTAGAATGAAAGTGTCACCAGCCACTACAGCAACATCACTGATGTAAAAGGAGAATAGAATTGGTCCTAGGCTGGAGACCTGTGGTACCCCAGTAGAGACAGCCATAGGTCCAGACAGCAGGCCTTCCGCTTTAACATACTGAATCCTATTACAGGACTCCCTTGTAAAAGAGACTCAATGGGACATTGCCTGTTTAAATAAAGGTTTATATATATCTGAGAAATATTTAGTGAACCAGTCAAATGAGTCAACGGAAAATCCAAGGTTATTCAGCCTGCCGGTGAGAATGTTATATAATAATAATAATAATCCTTATTTGTAGAGCACTTTTCAAAAACAAGTTACAAAGTGCTTTAACAAGTGTAAAGAATAATACAAAAAAAAGATAAGAGCATGAAAATTTAATATAAAATTAGTAAAATACAATAAAATAAAAGGGATAAAATAAAGTCAAATAAGATCGGGAAAAGCTCTCCTATAAAAGTATGTTTTAAGAAGGGACTTAAAAGAGTTCACTGACTCAGCCGACCTGATTTCCTCGGGCAGGCTGTTCCAGAGCCTCGGGGCCCTACAGCCTGATCTACAGAGTCATATGCCTTAGACAGGTCAATGTAAACCACTGCACAATAATGTCTTTGATCAACGGCACCTATTATATTGTTCAGGACCTTGAGCGTATCTGTAGCACACCCATGACAAGCACGGAAGCCAGACTGCATAGCAGACTATGATGTGATCCGAGATGATTGACTAAATAAGATATAACCCAGAGACAGAGAGATGCAAAACAATTATTAACACTAACAGGCATTAAAATTTGTATAATTATCAACCAAACTTTAGCAGCAAGTCTGGATGTAGCAGGAATAGTTTCAACGGGCTAACAAGGCTAACATCAGGTACAGTGCTGACTCTGGTACATGAAGTCCAAAAAACCCCAAGCGCTGTCTTTAGTATTCTTTGGCATACAGGCTACAGTTTGGCATGTACAGGAAATGTCAAGGGCAGCGAGTATCATCATCAGCCGAGTGAAGTCTACAGATTTGTAGTACTAAACAGTCTCAACAACTGTTTTGCCCTGAGGTCAAAACATTTATCAGTCAGTCACCACCCACACTGCTTAAAGGAAGCTGTACTTTGTTACAATACTCGAGTGAGTTTGTAACATTATTTAAGGTTGTAATTATTCCATTTATATATCGCTGGCAGCTAGTTTAGTTTCATACAAAAGCTGAGTAGGTGGGAGAAGATGAGAGCTTTTGTCAGTGTCAGACTTTAGAGTGCTGGTATGTGACAATTTCCTGGAGGAAGTATGTACCAGTGTAGGACTCAAACTTGAAAACATATCAGTTCAAAATAATGAGCCAATACTGCTATCTACAGCAAAGACTAATCTACTGTTCCAGGGCACATGGCCTTCATTTCTACAAAATTTAATTATACTCATTGAATAAGGAGTTAAGCATACCCAAAAAGACTTAACTTTAAACTTACCACATCTAGGATACTGTACAGAAGCATGTGGAGGTGTACGACTGTAGTTGTATTGTAGTGTTTAACAGGCCGGGCCATGAAGTACAGATGATTTTCTTTGGTCAGGTTCAGGTGGTTTAAAACATCCTGAAAACCACAGTTACCCGCAGAGGAATTCCTATATCCTGGAAGAATATACATTCAGAGTTTTATCTTGAAACCTTCCATGGTCTGATTTTTCACTTCAGAGCTTCAGTGATTACTGTATGTGTTCTTAGTCACTTATCATTTAGAAGAAATTACAAACATTAATCTATGTGGGCAGGTATCTTCTGCTTCTGAATGTATTATCAAACCTTACTAAAGACGAGCTCACAAATATCTGCTGTAGTTTCCAGTGATTGTGGTTACAGAAAGGCCATTATGAGATGGGTGTTGACAGGACTACTGAGTCATCAGTTCACTGATAATTTATTAATTGTGAATATTTTTGTAGTCATTAAAATATAGAGTAAGTGGATATTGACTGAATTTGACAAAAAGACGTGTATTGGATTAGAATTGCTAACCCCACCCTTAATCTAAATATGGCTCTCCATATGAAATCCATCGGCCCAGATGCATGTTGTCGTGTAATTCAAGGACAGAAATGCAATTTTCTACTCAATTCAACCCAGGGCTGAACTGGAAAATGGGCTGGGACACCCTTTACATAAATAATACACCATAAATAAGTGTAAAAAAACCCATCAGAATGCAGGAAATTAAGTGTTTAATTCTCAAAATTTTCATATAATTCAGAATTGAAAAGTTTCCAAGTGTCTCGTCAAACCACTACTGTTTACTGTTTACACCAGTAATATATCTTTCTTTCTATCTAAACAGAATGGTGTCTTCAGCTTCAAGACTTCCATAATTAAGGCTACAGGAATAAATATTGATACATATAATTACTGGGTACTTTTGGAGTATTTGTTTCCTCTACATACTTTCCTCAGAGCTCTGATTGAAGTTCCGTTGATCATCATGTAGCGCTGTTGGCTCTGTGTAATTGGAGGTACTTCCACCTGATAGAAAAGGATACAGGTTTTAATGTTCAGTATGATTTCCTTGCACACACATCTCCTGCTTTCATACACAGAATGATCAAATGTTGACAAAATGTTGTAGTTATTTAAAACATAAAATCAACTCAAGAAGGGTATTGAGGTGTTATAATGTGCTCCGGGTGGTCTTACTAGTATGTATGTATGACCAATCGCATGTGATGACAGGATATCAAACCATCAGGTTAAAAGCTGCCAGAGGACTGATGGTCTACAGTTCTGAGTGACTGCAGTTGCCCTTCTCTTAGAAGACAATATTGAAATTTTTTTGAATTCCTAAAGGTCATTTTGAAACAACTATAGGTTATCTGTGGAAGGGTTTAGCTTAGTTTTCACTAGTTATCCATTTCCAGAATGGTTAACTCTACCTTAAAACAATGGAGGTGAATAGGCATTTGTGGAGCTCATAGCAGTGAATATGGCAATTTAAAAAATTCAGCAGCAAAGTTTCTAGGAACAGTGTCCAAGTTACTCTGAATTTTCCACATACCACTCTTTGAACAGTTTATAGAAAGAAATATTGACGGTATTTTTCATGCTGTTAGTATCACAAACAAAACTCCATTCACCTCCATTGTTTTGAGGTGGCAACAGACATTTCACACGGACAATAACAAAATTATTGTGGTGTATAACAGTTTAAAATAGCACTGTAGCAGCAGGACAGAGGGTCAGTGACCTCTTAAGGGGAGAGAAGTGATTGGTGGTTATGTAGGGACTGAACCCTTCTATAGAATTTGTCCTCTAACCCCTTGTTTTGTTACCTCAGAATAGTACTGTACCCTTCTATGGGTTGGAGCTTTATTTTGCAGACTCAAACCCTTCTATGGTACCTAACAGATACCTAAACATATCCTATATAAGCTACACTCACCTAAAGGATTATTAGGAACACCATACTAATACTGTGTTTGACCCCCTTTCGCCTTCAGAACTGTCTTAATTCTACGTGGCATCGATTCAACAAGGTGCTGAAAGCATTCTTTAGAAATGTTGGCCCATATTGATAGGGTAGCATCTTGCAGTTGATGGAGATTTGTGGGATGCACATCCAGGGCACGAAGCTCCCGTTCCACCGCATCCCAAAGATGCTCTATTGGGTTGAGATCTGGTGACTGTGGGGACCATTTTAGTACAGTGAACTCATTGTCATGTTCAAGAAACCAATTTGAAATGATTCGAGCTTTGTGACATGGTGCATTATCCTGCTGGAAGTAGCCATCAGAGGATGGGTACATGGTGGCCATAAGGGATGGACATGGTCAGAAACAATGCTCAGGTAGGCCGTGGCATTTAAACGATGCCCAATTGGCACTAAGGGGCCTAAAGTGTGCCAAGAAAACATCCCCCACACCATTACACCACCACCACCAGCCTGCACAGTGGTAACAAGGCATGATGGATCCATGTTCTCATTCTGTTTACGCCAAATTCAGACTCTACCATCTGAATGTCTCAATAGAAATCGAGACTCATCAGACCAGGCAACATTTTTCTAGTCTTCAACTGTCCAATTTTGGTGAGCTCTTGCAAATTGTAGCCTCTTTTTCCTATTTGTAGTGGAGATGAGTGGTACCCGGTGGGGTCTTCTGCTGTTGTAGCCCATCCGCCTTGTGCGTGTTGTGGCTTCACAAATGCTTTGCTGCATACCTTGGTTGTAACGAGTGGTTATTTCAGTCAAAGTTGCTCTTCTATCAGCTTGAATCAGTCGGCCCATTCTCCTCTGACCTCTAGCATCAACAAGGCATTTTCGCCCACAGGACTGCCGCATACTGGATGTTTTTCCCTTTTCACACCATTCTTTGTAAACCCTAGAAATGGTTGTGCGTGAAAATCCCAGTAACTGAGCAGATTGTGAAATACTCAGACCGGCCTGTCTGGCACCAACAACCATGCCACGCTCAAAATTGCTTAAATCACCTTTCTTTCCCATTCTGACATTCAGTTTGGAGTTCAGGAGATTGTCTTGACCAGGACCACACCCCTAAATGCATTGAAGCAACTGCCATGTGATTGGTTGATTAGATAATTGCATTAATGAGAAATTGAACAGGTGTTCCTAATAATCCTTTAGGTGAGTGTATGTTTGATGTACAGAAAGACAGAGTGGCCATCGGGCTGGGTCACTCTCCAAGCTGCTGCAGAGCTTGTAATTGATGCTGAACTCCTTGATGTAATAAACTTTTATGATCAAGAACAGTGTCAAGCGGATTTCTTCTCAACACATCATCGCAGCATTATTGTTTGGACACCACATTATCTCTTGGCTGGATACCAGTTAAGTTTACAAACACATTGAATGAATATAGAATTAAACTTTGACCAACTGAAGGTGATTTGTGTTGATTAATAAGCCGAGCAGCTTACAAGAATAGTCAACCTTTACTGTATAAATATAAAATAAATTAACAAGCAGTGGGAATAATCAGGAAATAATAGGTTTAACCAAACTGCAGAACATTTCTCAAAGTACACCTGCATGCATCATACAGAATTATCCCAACTTACCTGTGAGGAGGAGCAGAAAGAGGAAAACTGCGAATATCATGACTGTCAGAGTTCTGCACAGTTAGTGAGCATCCCTGTCCTCTCTGTGTTGTCTGGAAATGTTTGCTGCAGCAGTAATATCACTGCCGTGTACAGGAAGAGGGCTGGGCAAATGTAATAACTAACTGGACTGTTTTTTTTTGTTGTTTTTTTTTTTGTCTAATAATAGAAACACAACTAATGCGACAAAGCTGCCAGTAACTGCCAACACCCTCGACACTTATCCGCCTATAGGCAGATCAACTTTGCTATCAAACCAAAAGCAATTTACTTCAATTGTTTAGTTTCCCAAGTAAAGTAGTTCAATAGAAAAACTCTGAAAGGAGTTTTATGTCAAACATACATAAAAACAAACAAAATACAATTTATATTTACAATAAATATACAATTAATCTCAGGTTTGATCAGTTACTACTTCAAGCTTTTCCTTACCTTCCAGGGCAAACTTAATTTCTTGCCCTCTTTTGCCACCGAACCATGTTCCTCACAATCATCACCTTTTGATGCAGGTGCTAAAGTATTTTTTCTCATGTACCAACAGTCTCTCCTATAATTTAACATTAAAACAGGTTTAATGTTTGGTCATCCGTTTAAATTATTCCAAATTAATCAACCTAACTAAATCATGTTTTGGTCCATTTTGGTTGTCAGTGATACCTCTAAATACTGCAACACCTATAAGCCTCAGCCACCGTTGCTATGGAGATTATGCCAGTGAACAGCTTTTTAGGAAATAAGACTAATTGGATCCTGTTTAGTTTACCTGGTAGAGCATGTTCCTCCCGTACAAGCGTCAGTCCATATGGCAGGGTTAGAGTCCCGCCTCTGCCCTTTACTGCATGTCATCCCCCCTCTCTCTCCCCCTTATTTTTATCTCTCTTCAGCTAACCTGTCCAAAATAAAGACTAAAATATGTCTTTGGAAAAGCGATGCTTTAAATGCTAAATTTGGGATACTAAAATGCACACAATGACAATGCTAATATTCTGATGTGTAACAGGTATAATGTTTACCATTTTCATCATTTTAGTTTAGCATGTTAGCATGCTAACATTTGCCTTTTAGCACTTAAGACAAAGTAGCCTATACATCATGTGTTGTGATCTGACTCAAAAGGCCATAACAAAAGGGAGACACACCATGATAAACATTTTACAAAATTTTTATTAACTCAATAAGCCAAATTAAGCATTGTGCAAATTAAAGTTATTATGTCTGTATTATTGTTTAAGTAAGCACATCATCATGAATAGTAGTTTCAGTCGGGTCCACACAGGATCAGTAGTTGCATGGGTGTGTGTTAGGGTGTTGCAATGTGCAAGAAACAAGAAGAAGGCAAGGTCTACCACCAGCGCAGCAGCAGCTTCCCTAAGAATGAGCATAAAGATTTAAAGACAAATACTCCACAGGGCAATTCATAGTTTTGACGTGACGTCACATTCCAATGAAAACGCTCCGATAGAGGGCAAAAAATACGTTAATTTTCCACTGCCTGCCAACCAATATGCAAGTGATATACGGTTACTTTGAGTAAAACAGAGTGCCACAGGAAGTCATTCCTGCCATTCCGGCCATCAAACTCTAACTCCTCCCTCAAAGTGTCTGACACACGGACCCTTAGGACCCATCCACACTATTGCGTTTTTGTTTCAAAACGGAGAACTTTTACTACATTTTCACATCCCGTCCAGACTAAATCAGCAAAAACGAAGACCTAAAGCGGAGACCCTAAATGGTTTGAAAATGCTGCCGACCCCGTTTTTCATTTTCAAACACAGGGTAGCGTTATTGAAGACGGGCAAAAATGGAGGACTTTGGAAACGATGACACAGACGCTCACGTTTGGCTCTCTGATTGGGTCTCATGCAGAGCAGAAACACGATGCTACTGACAGAGTTTTTGACTTGGTATTTTTATTGAAATATTTTGTACCTTGTAAATAACACTTTGGCTAGTCCCATGTTGTGGTGGCAGCCCGGCTGACGGTGATTGATAGCCCTCAGCCTGTTCCCCGGCCTGCTAGCTCCGCTGGCCCCCAGCCTGTTCCCCAACCTCCGGAGAGGTTACGCCTTCCCCAACGGCCTCCTGGGGTCTCCAGTCCTCCCCATCGACCCTCTGCTCGGCCCCCTGTGGACCTTAGCTCAGGCTCTCGACCTCTCTCTGGGAAGCCTTCCTCAGGACCCATGTTCCCTCTCTGCCCTGCCTCCGGGCCATCCTCCTGAGCTCCCACACTCCCTCTCTGCCCTGCCTGTGGGACGTCCGCCCAAGGCTCCTTGCCCCATCTTGGTCCCGCTTTCAGGCCGCTCGCCTGAACTCTCCTGCTCCCTCTTGGTGCTGCCTTCAGGCTGCACGCCTGAATTCCCTGGTTCCCCTGCTCCTCCTTCGGGCTACCCGCCTGATCTACCTGGCCCCCGGGTCCACCCTCGGGCCACCCGCCTGAACTCCCTGGCCCCTCTGCTTTGCCTCGGGACGCCCGCCTGAACTCCCGGGTCCCACTGCTCTGCCCTCAGGCACCCTGTCTGGCCCTATTCCCTCAGTTCTGCCCTGCCCGTTCGTCTGACCCTTCCCAGCCCTGACCCCCTCTCTGAAGATTCTAGTGTCTCATTTAGTTTTGGACCTGGACCCCCGCCAGCCAGACCCCAGTGCGATTTCCTCCTCAACGGACACCTCCCGGCGGACCTCCCAGTTGGCTGGGCAGGGCTTGGTAGAAGTCCGTTAGGGGGAAGAAATCGCAGGGTCCCTGTTGTGGTGGCAACCCGGCTGACGGTGAGTGTCCTGGTTATTTCTCCTTTGTCTGTTCTGTTCTGTTTTCCCTGTACTCTGCCTGCCTTCCTGTGTGTGCTCTCTTTCTCTCTCCCTCTGCTCCTGGCCCAGCCACCCCGCACCTGCATCTCGTCCACCACCTCCTCTGCCTGCCACACCTGCCAGCAATCAGCCTCATCTCCCACAGTACTTCTACCCCGGTTCTCCACTCCATCACTGCTTGATCGTCGTTGCTCCTTACCCGGTGTCACTGATCTCTCAAGCGCTCGCGTAACCTGCACGACCTGTCTCACTGTTCTTGGTTTTTCCGGAGTCACTAACCCTGTTTGTTTGTCTGTCTGTCTCTCCCCAGTTCACTCACCCTCGTCCGCTGTCAAGTTGGCTGGGCTCGCTCACCTGCCCTCCCGCCACGGCGTCCTCCCGGCTCTCCCTCGTGCCTCCCCAGTCAGCCTGCCACCACACCTCCACCAACCCCCTGACCAGTTCTCCCGTGCCTCCTCTCTCCCTCGGCCCCCAGTGTCCCTCGGTTCTGGTCTCAGTCTCCTCGGTTTCCCGTGCCTGCGTTTCCCCGGCGTCCACCTCTCCCTCAACTCCAGTCCCTCAACCCCTTCTTTCCCCAAATAAAACCTGTTAACCTTGAGTTTTGCATTTGGGTCCACTCTGTCCACATCACCAGTCCCAGCTGTTATTGGTCCATGCAAAAGAAATTTGGTCTGATTCTTAGTCTACATCTTTATATCTTTCGCCAAATCTTCTGTAACTGCGGAAGACCATCTGCTTCATGTTTACACTGGCATGCGCATGCCCTGTATGTGAACCCACTAGATGGGCGTTTTCAGTTGTTTTAATGTAGTCGGAGATCAACTCTGATATGCAGCTAAAACGCTGCACTGAAACCTGAAAA
>NW_024041262.1:19456163-19483781 GCF_014851395.1 Micropterus salmoides | reverse complement strand
TGATTGGGTCTCATGCAGAGCAGAAACACGATGCTACTGACAGAGTTTTGACTTGGTATTTTTATTGAAATATTTGTACCTTGTAATAACACTTAGGCTAGTCCCATGTTGTGGTGGCACCCGGCTGACGGTGATTGATAGCCTCAGCCTGTTCCCCGGCCTGCTAGCTCCGCTGGCCCCCAGCCTGTTCCCCAACCTCCGGAGAGGTTACGCCTTCCCCAACGGCCTCCTGGGGTCTCCAGTCCTCCCCATCGACCCTCTGCTCGGCCCCCTGTGGACCTTAGCTCAGGCTCTCGACCTCTCTCTGGGAAGCCTTCCTCAGGACCCATGTTCCCTCTCTGCCCTGCCTCCGGGCCATCCTCCTGAGCTCCCACACTCCCTCTCTGCCCTGCCTGTGGGACGTCCGCCCAAGGCTCCTTGCCCCATCTTGGTCCCGCTTTCAGGCCGCTCGCCTGAACTCTCCTGCTCCCTCTTGGTGCTGCCTTCAGGCTGCACGCCTGAATTCCCTGGTTCCCCTGCTCCTCCTTCGGGCTACCCGCCTGATCTACCTGGCCCCCCGGGTCCACCCTCGGGCCTCCCGCCTGAACTCCCTGGCCCCTCTGCTTTGCCCTCGGGACGCCCGCCTGAACTCCCGGGTCCCACTGCTCTGCCCTCAGGCACCCTGTCTGGCCCTATTCCCTCAGTTCTGCCCTGCCCGTTCGTCTGACCCTTCCCAGCCCTGACCCCCTCTCTGAAGATTCTTAGTGTCTCATTTAGTTTTGGACCTGGACCCCCGCCAGCCAGACCCCAGTGCGATTTCCTCCTCAACGGACACCTCCCGGCGGACCTCCCAGTTGGCTGGGCAGGGCTTGGTAGAAGTCCGTTAGGGGGAAGAAATCGCAGGGTCCCTGTTGTGGTGGCAACCCGGGCTGACGGTGAGTGTCCTGGTTATTTCTCCTTTGTCTGTTCTGTTCTGTTTTCCCTGTACTCTGCCTGCCTTCCTGTGTGTGCTCTCTTTCTCTCTCCCTCTGCTCCTGAGCCCAGCCAACGACCCGCACCTGCATCTCGTCAGCCACCTCCTCTGCCTGCCACACCTGCCAGCAATCAGCCTCATCTCCCACAGTACTTCTACCCCGGTTCTCCACTCCATCACTGCTTGATCGTCGTTGCTCCTTACCCGGTGTCACTGATCTCTCAAGCGCTCGCGTAACCTGCACGACCTGTCTCACTGTTCTTGGTTTTTCCGGAGTCACTAACCCTGTTTGTTTGTCTGTCTGTCTCTCCCCAGGTTCACTCACCCTCGTCCGCTGTCAAGTTGGCTGGGCTCGCTCACCTGCCCTCTCCGCCACGGCGTCCTCCCGGCTCTCCCTCGTGCCTCCCCAGTCAGCCTGCCACCACACTCCTCCACCAACCCCCTGACCAGTTCTCCCGTGCCTCCTCTCTCCCTCGGCCCCCAGTGTCCCTCGGTTCTCTGGTCTCAGTCTCCTCGGTTTCCCGTGCCTGCGTTTCCCCGGCGTCCACCTCTCCCTCAACTCCAGTCCCTCAACCCCTTCTTTCCCCAAATAAAACCTGTTAACCTTGAGTTTTGCATTTGGGTCCACTCTGTCCACATCACAACAGTCCCAGCTTGTTATTGGTCCATGCAAAAGAAATTTGGTCTGATTCTTAGTCTACATTACTTTATTCTTTCGCCAAATCTTCTGTAACTGCGGAAGAGACCATCTGCTTCATGTTTACACTGGCATGCGCATGCCCAGTGTATGTGAACGGCCACTAGATGGGCGTTTTCAGTTGTTTTAATGTAGTCGGAGATCAACTCTGATATGCAGCTAAAACGCTGCACTGAAAACCTGAAAACACTAGCTCAAAAGCATTTAAAGCAAGTTAAGCAATCAAAAACAGCTAATAAGTACACCATACATTAAACAACCGTGTTCTTAGCAAGTTATATTGTTTTAATTATGTGTGTTATGCGACCGTTAGCTACAAAGTAGTGTAACGTGACTGAAGCCTTCGCCAGACAGTCAGCAGAGTATGCACTTTGGTCCGGTGAGTAAAAAAGTTCATCACATTTCGGCTCTGTTGTCAGACGCAGTTATGTTAACAGAACAGCTAACGTTAATTAGAAGTAAGCTGGCTCATACTGAGGTAACATTAACTTTGCATTGTTAAGATTTGTGTTCAGTCAGTTAACTCACGTTAGCCCTAATGTTAACTTAACATTATATTGTGGAGACAAGTCAACCTCTGCGTTTGTTTATAAGCTGTTGCTGAAATAGTGTTGTGGCTGTAACGTTAATGTGTTTGTAAAGGAGTATTTTTCCACTGTGGTGATGAAACCTTTAACTGGTGAAGAATGCTCAGTTTTTATTGAAACTATTTTATCATTTGTTCATTTTGGAAGATGTTAGTGGTCTGTTGGCATGTGTTTCAGTATTAAACAAAAGAGTGTGTGTTGTTTAGAATCGTCTCAGATATTAATGGGATGGATAGAATAAGAAAAGCATCTGTCCGTGTGATACATATTACCAGCAGCACAACAAACTTGCATTTCTCAAAATGATCATACAGTTGAATCAACAACTCTCCAGAACAGTTTCATCCAAAACTGAACATTATCATTTTCATGGAGGATTTATGGCAGGAATGTTGTATTACGTACGTACGTATTATTATAGTACTTTTTGGCTAGATGTAGCTAATAAACTGGTAACTTATAGAGACTAAAAAATATATTTCTCACAACATTAAACTGTGCCATCACATGTTTGTGAGATGTGTTTACATGGCCATTATTTTGTAAACTATTCACCTGACTTGCAAAAGCAGCTTTTGTATTGGTGAGTAAATGAAATGATAAAATATAGTATTTTAGAAAATCAGCAATTGATGACATTCCTTTTGACTGGACCAATGGGAATTCTTTGTGTTTTTAAAAAAAAATCTGCTCCTGCAGTATTAAGTAGTGACCATAGACTGTATATTGTATAAAAATGGATGTAGTATCTGTGACGTCACCCGTTGGTTTCTGAAGAGCAGTTTTGAAGCCTGAATTGGGCGGAGCTGGCCGGCGCCATCTTGGCAGCGCTTCACCGCGCGTCACTCCCAGATAACCATAAATGGACAAAGAGGCCGGTCGTGGGTGGAGCTGAGGTGACGTGTTGCTGACACCACTCCCGCCTAGCTCGACATGACCGAGTTAGCTCATGCTAAGGAGCTAATGCTATATGCTACTCTGCGTTAGCAGAGGTAGCTTCTAAACCCCTGGTGCTGTACGGTGGAGGTTGGAACCTGTGTCCGTGTTGTTTGTTACCAGCTCACAGTCAAGGTAAGACGGAAAATATTAAAATAACTCGCATATCTGTTATTGACATTATGGTAAACATATATGTTATTGACTTCACAAGGTTTTAAATGCTTTTTAATATATAAATGTGGTAACGTTATTTTGCAACACCAACATTAACATTAGATTTTGTTGAGACCAATGTTAACAGTTAACTATGAATCAGTTATTAATTACGTTAACGTTTACTTACAGCTCAAACGAACAATTTGAAGCAAATAAATTAACCCTTTTACGTAACAGTGGTTACGAGTCGTTTATTTGGACGTCACCTCAGAATGTTACTTGTAATAAACCCAATAAGCTAGTGGTAGAGTCCTTAGTTACATGATGGAAGCTGTATAACTTGTAAAACGTTAGCCATGGCTGTTATCACGTTAATTAATTCCCCACACCGCTATATTGAGTAAGGCTGCTGCTGTCGGCAAGATTTTGTGGGATTATTGTCTGGAATAGGACACTTGAGAGAGAAAGGTACTTTTTATATTGGTCACAAGATTCTTGTTGAGGATCTGATGCCTCCGCGCCTGCTTTAACTGTAAGTAACGTTACTAGAACAACTTGGCTACATGACATTTGACAGCTGATATAAAATTGTCTGTCTTAAGAGTACAACACAAAAACATTTAAAGACTGTCTCCCTTGTTCCATTTCTCCCATGTGACATAATAGTGCTGTCAACATTTAAATACTGAGGCATCTTTTAGAAGAGCATCTCAAAAGATTTGAATACCGTGGCAAAGTTCATTGTGAGCATCAGAAGCAGACTGAGAGATTACAGACCCGTTACATTAATTAGCTGATTAGAGAGGCAGAAAGGTGAAAACAAAAAAAGGGTTTGAAATGCTTCACTTGTGTAATGAATCTAGAATATATGAGAGATTTACTTTTTGAAAAGAATTATGTTAGAAAATTAACTTCACCACAATATTCTATTTATTAAAGACTCATCTGTATTGTTTACTATATATATATTTTTCATCACCTGAAGCATTTATTACACATTTTCCTCCCAGAGTCACACTGTGGATCAAATGTCCCACCTGGTGCCAGAGAGCTGCAGAGACCTGGGAAGCCTCCTCACTGTGCTGTTAGCGTGGACTGATGTGGAAAGGCCTTCTCTCCTCCTGTTTACTTTGAGTTTTAAATATTGTCCAAGGAAATTTTTGCAAGGAAAACTTTTTGACTCGCAAAACTATTTTACTTGCAAAACTTATTAACTTGCAATCAATAAGAACAAATTAGCAATTAAAACTTTTGTGACAAACGACAAACTTAATTTTTAAATATGCTGTCAAAACATTTTTTTTTTGCTTGCATTAAGAAGAGACAAAAATACCTTCATACACTGCAGAGATCCTAAGAATTTATTACCTCCAGGTGAGTGTAAGATTAATTTTGCCATAGCCACAATGTTGATCACATAAAGTGTGGTCATTACAGATTAGGACATCTCTGCAATACAGTTATTCTGAATTTGTGATGACTAGGATGACCTCTACTTTCAGTGGTGATTTCACATTTGCACAGTGGTGTCATTGTTTTTGCATTGTTTCCCTGTACATGATCACTTTAAAAGTTATTACAAGCCTATTTTAAATGGATGTTCTTAGGCTGCACTGAACGCATAACACAAAACAGAGAATGCCCACTTTTATTTTTTACTTGTCCAACAGACCAATGCCATCGATGATTGATCCCAGACAGACAGAGAGAGAAGTTGTTAACATGGAATTGGGGCTAAAGACGTACAAAATGCGGGTAGTGTTTTTTTGGCTATAAAACATACAGTGAGAGAGAAACAGAATTAATGCCAAAGTGGTCTCAAGTCATTGCTCTCCGGACATCATGTTTTTGACCATAAAATGTAGACCCTTCTATCTGCCCAGGGAAGTTACCACCATCATCATCTCTGCTGTTTACATCCCCCCAATGCTAACACCAAGGAGGCTCTGAGTGTGCTCTACCGCTCAATCAGTGACTTGCAAACTACACATCCAGAGGGTGTTTTCATTGTTGTTGGGGACTTTAATCAGGCCAACATGAAGACGTGTGAACTTTGCAACCAGAGGCTCAAACACACTAGACAGAGCTTACACAAACATTAAGGCAGCTTTCAAGGAATGTTCAGGGAAGCTGCAACTGAAAACCAACACACCAATGTAGCGGAGTATGCTAAATCTGTGTCTGCATACATCCAGAAGTGCATGGAGGATGTCTCTGGGACCAAGACTGTCACCACATGGGCAAATCAGAAACCCTGGATGACCAATGAGCTGGCTCACACCCTCACAGACATATTTAACACCTCGCTGACCCATGCTGTCGTGCCATCCTGTTTCAAGACAGCCAACATCATACCATTCCAAAAAAACCCCACAATTTCACCACTCAATGATTACCGCCCTGTCGCACTCACTCTCATCATGATGAATTGCTTCGAGAGGCTGGTGAAGAACCACATCATCTCCAAACTCCCCCCTTCTTTTGATCCGCTCCAGTTTGCTTACCGCTCCAACTGTTCCACAGAGGACATTGTCCTCTCCACACTCCACCTGAGCCTGCAACACCTGGAACAATACCCACGTGTGAATGCTATTTCAGCTCAGCATTCAACACAATCTCCCCCAGCACCTGGTGAGCAAACTGGCCCCCCTAGGACTCAACACCCCCCTTTGTAACTGGCTGCTGGATTTCATCACAGACAGACCCCAGTCTGTGTGGCTTGGCAAAAACCCCTCCAGCGTCATCTCCCTCAGCACCGGCTGCCCCTGGGGCTGCATACTGAGCCCACTGCTCTTCACCGAGTTAAGTTCGTCATGACTGTCGTACCAGGTTCAGTACGAACCACATCATTAAGTAAAATTAAGTGCATTAAGTATGCTGACGACACGACAGTGGTGGGTCTCGTCAGGGACAACAACGAATTGTCCTGCAGAGAGGAGGTGAAACACCTGGTGGAAAGTTGTGACACAAACAATCTGATTCTGAATGTCAACAAAACAAAAGAGACTGTCGTCAACTACAGGAAAAATCACCCAAGTCAATCCCCCCTCATCATCAACGGGGTCAGCAGCATCAAATTCCTGGGGGTGCAGATCACAGACACTTTGACCCGGTCCCTCCCCACCTCTGTTCTTGAGAGCACAGCAGCGTCTGCACTTTCTGCATTTGATGAGAAGACCAAACCTCCCCCTTCCCATCCTCACCACTTTCTACAGAGGGACAATAGAGAGCATACTGACCAGCTGTCTCTGTCGGGTTTGGGGCCTGCAATGCCTCAGTCTGTAAATGTGTGGAGAGAATGGTGAGGACAGTGGAGAGAATCCCTCCCATACATACGACACTAGTCACTTTACATGGACACTGTGATCTCTATTGCAATGAGTAACTGGACTATCTGCATCATACTGTCTGTTTCACTGTTACAATACATCCTGCTGCTACAGATATTTGCACTATGAATATTGTCTTACATATCATTTTTCTGTTTGCTGATACATTCCTTACAAATGTCACAATATTTTTATCTGGTTTCTGTTTCTTTTATATGCTTATATTTATTCTATTTTATATTGCATATAATTATATATATATACTGTTTTTCTTTTACTTGTCTTCTGTTTTTATTCGGAGCCTTGCAATGAAATCTCGCTCAAAAGTACATTGTGAATGTGCAGTTGGATGACAATGACAAGTGTAAGTGTGTGTGTGTGTGTGTGTATGTGTGTCAGAAGTGCTGGTGGGTGTGTGTGTGTGTGTGTGTGTGTGTGTGTGTGTGTAAGAAACAGAAGTGCGGGTGGGGGTGTGTGTGTGGGTGGGGGTGTGTGTATGAAACAGAAGTGTGGGTGCGAATATCCAAATCACCAAATCAAAAACCTACCCAGTGAATAACTACAATACTTAGGTCCAGTCTTACTGCATTGGCTTCCAAATATCTTTTATGTTGTAAGTCTTACCTTATAGGTATTTGCAGCTGGATGGATTTATTATTGTTATTGCTGTTGTTGCTATTAATAGTTTTATTATTATTATTTTAGAATTACATTGGTATAACTGTTACACTATATGGCTTGATGGACTGAAAAATATTTGTATAATGATAATTATTTTGATTATCAATCTAGGAACAACATGATGTACACATGAGACGCATTCTGTGCTTCAGCACTCTGGTTACTGGAGTTTTTAAGGATTTTTAGGGATATGTAATCCATTCCACATCAACCCTACCAGTACTCATTATTACAACTATTGTTTATTCACTTCTACTGTTCATAATTATAATTCTGTTAATAATGTAAATATTTTACATATCCACACTCCTTTATATTTTCTTTGTATTTTATATTAATACTTTTTAAATGTGTATATTTATTTACTTATCAACTTTCTATTATTATTTCTATTCCTTTATGCTTTGATGTGCAATGTGTGCAACTGTGACTCAAGAATTTCCCTTTTGAATGAAGTCATTGGAAAGATGTGGGTGGATGGCACTGCTGTAGCACATATCTGTTGATAATGTTACAACTTGAGCAAAAGCTTCCTTGTGGTGCTATGGGATTCCACACGTAATGAACATACAGAAATAAAAAATGGAACACTTTCTTTTCATCTTGAACCAATTTCTGGTATGCCAGTAATTGGTACAGTGAAATTCAATTGCGTGTCCATATGAAAATAGGTGGTCCTTACAAATGACCAAAAAAAACAATGAGAAAAATACAAGAATGTGTGTGCTAGTGTTTGTATAAGGAGAAAAATAGAGATTATTTTGTTGTTTATTTGTGCAATATGAAGAGTCTGATACATGCTGTCAAAGCCAGTACTCTACATACAACAGATCACAGAATTCCATCAAATAAATACATCATGGCATTAAGCAAACCACATTAATCACACTGCATTTCCGCAGAAGAAAACAACTTGATTACATAAATAGTAAAATAATTTACAGTTTCCTGCAGGAATTTAGACAACCAGAGTGAGAATGTATGATACATCAAGATTCTGCATGTCACTTGTATCTAAGAAAAGTTTAAATCAAGGCCAACTGGACTTGCTTTAAGGTTGGCAAATTGCACTCAGTCTGGAGGCAGTACAAGGCTTGCAGTCATTGAGCCAGACTCTGCAGCTCGAGGCAGAAATACCCACTGAAAGCTACAGAAAGAGAGAGGAGAGAGACAAGAAAGCACATAACTTGCGGGAAGAGCAGCAGTCAGGTTAGTAACATGCATTAATGGGATAGAGGAGGAGGGGCTCAATGCAGTTACGTTGTTTTATTTTTTATTTCTCAGGATTTATATCTTCACTTGAGTGAAAAAAGTAAATTGGCTGAGTGCCACACAGATTAGGGAAATTGGAAAGTTTAGAAAGACACATTATTTTCGGCATTTGTTGACAATCAGAAAATGATAGAATAACGCCAGCCTTTTCCTGTAGAGCTTCCTTAACATTCTTATAGTTCCCGCAGATCTCTATAGTTCCCACAGATGGCATGCTTTAAATTACAACTTTAGAGCCCATTTGTACATTTCTTTAGTGCTTCTGAATTTACTATATTAAGTTTATGAATTTTTATCAGTCTTTCAGTATCAGTCCATTTTGCACACCATCTCACAAATAATTGCAATGTTATCTAGTGCTTGTGGTCACAGACGGATGTTGGCGGGCATGTAGAGTAGCATATACTCAACCACTAAATTCATTTTTACAGTTATCTTTGTCTAAAAAGCTGGTTCAGATTGACATGGAAAGCCTTTCCGACTAAACAAACCCATTTCATTGATTTTCCATCACATGAGATCACTTAAAGTGCACACAAAAAGAACCATGATTAAGGATAATGAACACAAAGGAGATATCTTTTTTAGCAAAATAATGCAGTGCAATTTATTCTCATAAATAAGGTGAACAGGATGACAAATTTATTTTAAATTGTTGTTTGTTAACAGATGCTGCCCTTGCCTACCAATCTCTATAGAGACAGTGGCAAGGGAGTCCCAGCAATTGAGCAGCTCCCTGAAGGCGAATGCCACATCCCTCTCATAAACACTGGGGGAGGGTGCACCTGGTGTGGTAGAACTAATCACACTGAAAGTGATCGTTGAATCAGAGCTGCCACTGCTGTAATAAGAGAGGCCACATTTTGCGCACCTGCAAAGAGAGCAAGCAGGGAAACAAAACTGAAGACACCAGGTGGATAAAAAAGAGAATAGATGGAATGAATATCCAAAGAGACAGGTAAATAAGGCGCAAACTTGTGCTAAGCCTAGCAGGGCTTTCTCGCAGGCTTACCAGTCCTGGAGAGCTTCTGCAAACATCTCACCAGTACCATGCACAAGGTCAGCGCCCTCCATCTTCCAGTGAGTCATAGACCAAGTTCTTCAGGGGCTCCCCAATGTGCACTGTTTTCTGGATGACATCCTTGTAACTGGACGACGCATTTCAACTGAAAAATGTGGAAGCAGTGCTGAGCCGCTTGAAGAAGTTTGGCCACCTGGTGCAGCAGGAAAAATGTGAGTTCTTCAAAAGTTCACTGGAATATTTGGGACAAATCGACACCACAGGTCTCCACAAATACCTAGAAAAACTCAGGGCTATTGCAGAGGCCCCTCCCCAAATGAATGTCAGCCAGCTTTGACTTCAGCTGGCAACAACACTAAGTCCCTTGCACGCATTACTACACAAGGGGGCACCATGGAAAATTGTCCCCAGAGTGCAATGAAGTATTCGGTGCAGCAAAAGAACAGGGGTCCCATTTATAAAACTGTGCATAGAAACCTCACTAAAAGTGTGCGTGCACCCAAAAACCACAAAATAAATTCAGATAAACCGTGCGTACTCACACTTGCAAGCACGTTCCCTTTATAAATCATTAATACGTACCGATCTGCAGCAACGAGCATCCCTATTGATTAGTGGTGTTGCTGGCTGGAGGGACACACACACACGCAAGACTGGATGACCCAAGTTGGATTCCCCAGTTTAAAAAGAGAGTAAACCAATTGCATTCTTCTTGTGTTTAAACATATATTTAGGCTATACAAACAATCCACTCACTTACAACTCACAATGAGTTAAAAGAAATATGACTTATTGTAAATGACAATAAAATTGTGTTATTTTTCCATAACATGTTTTACAAGCAGCGCTTCATATCCACACGACAGCGTTTGGCTCGATAAGGCAACGAACATGTGATAACATAGGCTTCATAAAACTATGCACTCCTGTTTGCTCGGCTGACACACTGAAAACAGCATTAATTTAAATGTAATTTGTCCTCCTGTTCACCTTATTTATGAGAGTAAATTGCACTGCATGCAAGTATTAATTAATATGATTCCTGATTAAACTGTACAACATATTTGAGGCGTTCTTTTGCAGAAACCGATATCTCCATTTGTGTTTACCTCCAGCTCCTTGGCATGAACATCATGTTATCGTTTGTGTTAAATGATGCCATACCCTCGCATTAGACACGGCAGTCCTGGGCTATATTTGTAAGAGTTAACTTCACAACGAGGGAAAATTATGTTTTTAAGTACAGTAGCTAATTGCCTTAAAGGCCACCTCCAAATGCAGTGAACTGCTTACAGTTGGCAGTGTCACTGCTTTTGAAATTGGCCTTTAGGACCCATTTTCTCGTGCCTAAACGTAGCCCTGACCGTCACCACCCCATGGCCTCCTAAGCCAGAGTACTTAGCCTGTGCTGGACATATAGTAGCTGTTAGCACCTGCACAGGCCCAGTATATTTTTTATTTTAATAAATGTGTTGCTACATGTCCACATTGGTAAACACATGGTTGAAATTGCAATACATTTTATTTATATGGTATTTAGGCCTAGACTGCTGGGGGATTTCCCATGATGCACTAAGCTCCTCTCCTTCTTTCTCTCCCTCTGTATGCAACCTCATCCCATTAACGCATGTTACTAACTCAACTTCTTCCCTTTCCGGTAGTCTTGTGCTTTCTCGTCCCTCTCCTCTCTCCTCCTATCACTTCCTGCAGGTTTTCTGGCTCTGGAGCTGTAGAGTCTGGATCTGTGGCTGCGAGTCACCTGCTGCCCCCGTGTTCCTGCTGGACACCCTCTACTGCAACGACTATTGTTACTAGTCCTATTGTTATTATTGTTATTATAATCATTAACATTATGATTATTATCATTAACACTACTATAAATATCTGTACCATTTTTCATTCAGGTTATAGCAACATCACCTTTACTGTCTGTACCTCTGTGTGTATATTGTGTAGGCTGCCTCCCTCCTCTCTCTCTCCTTCCATCCCCCTCCCTCTTTCTCTCCCTCTCTCTCTCCTTCACCCCCAACCGGTCGAGGCAGATGGCCGGCCACCCTGAGTCATGGTTCTGCTCGAGGTTTCTGCCTCTTAAAAGGAAGTTTTTCCTTGCCTCTGTCGCCTAGTGCTTGCTCTTGGTGGGAACTGTTGGGTTTCTGTAAATAGCATCACAGAGTACGGTCTAGACCTGCTCTTTTATGAAAAGGGCTCAGAGATAACTGTTGTTATGATTTGGTGATATATAAATAAAATTGAACTTGAATTGAATTTAATATTTGCACCCCTTTTGTCTTTAATACTGACTGGAAATGTTAGATTTCACATTTTGACTAATCATGAAACATCAAACATTAAAGCTTAAATAATTTGCTGAGCTCTATTAGAAGTAGAAAAGTTAAAATACTCCCACAGACCGAAATGTTAACAAATAATTATGCAGTGTATTTTTGTGTGCTGGAGTATTTTCAATTTCTACACTTGAGCGTGAAAAGGTTTTGAAGAATGCCTTGTTTGCTGCTCTGATGCACGGTAAGTTTAGTTCAAACAAACAAGAACATTTGTACATCCAACAAACTTGTGGCCAATGTGCTGAATAAAAGGGCTTAGAGTGAAAAAATAAGAATGAACTGCACACTGAGTATTATGAATACCACTAGGCAGTATCATTTATTGAAATGTTTCAAACTCTGAGGTCTTCTCAGGTATTGTGAACCTTATACAGTGAAGCAAAAAGAAAGCTGATCTTATGCACCACCTGATTAATACGTGCTTTCTATCAGCTGATTTTGCCTCACTATACAGTAAAAGCCTCACAATACCTGTGCAATACTTACAAAGCTTCTCACAATAAATGATACCTCCTAGGGGGCTTCAAAACTATTCATTTAGCAGATAATTCTTTCTCTTATGAGAAGTGCCCTTTTTCACTTGAGCCCCTGCCCACCAAAATGTCTGTGCACATCCCTGAGTACAAGCTCTGTTGATCCACATCCAGCCTCAGCCAGTACCAGCACAGAACCAGTCCAGATGTCTTTAGCAAGTCACACAGACACAGGTGAAAAACGGGCAACCTCAGCCAGTACGAGCACAGTCAGAGATGTACAGCCAGCATCAGACACTAGCAGCTCAGACCCTAAAGGTACAGTAGACCCAGCAGATTGGCCCCCAGTCTTAACACACTTTATGAACAATGAGTTAGTGTGTAGAAATCCATTCAAATCAGCACTGGATTTTTCTAGCCCTCTTTCCTCCGATGCACAAGCGTTGTGTGTATGTGCACTTTTGACCCAGCAAATGACAACTTTCCTTGCTTCAACCTCACCAAGACCGAACATCAGTGTCTTACTTGGTTAAATTATTTTTTTTAGCTTTTCTGTCAGAATTTCCAATCCTTATCTTCATGCAGTCAGTACCTATTAATATTGAGGGGTGTTTCAATGACCAATAACTATGGGCGTTTAAAGTCAGACAAGGAACTTGCTCACATGGGCCACATTTCAAGTTGATTGTCATTTATAAAGGGAAATCGGTGTAGGACGTGCTTGTGCAGACTTTTATAAATCGTAATATTTTTGTGTGCACGCACTTCCTGTGTTTTGTATGTATGCAACTTTTAGGAGTTTTTCCTAGTACAGAACATTAATGAGTACACTGGGCTGTGCACATCCCATGCCTGTTGGTCAGGATTTGTTTCTGGGCTGCAACAACAAAATCTTGCTTCCTGAGATTGAAGAGAGGAAGAAACTCACAATCCTAATTAGATGTTGACCGCTATGAACCAGAACAGATAATAACAAAGTTTGTCGTGACTGTTTATTTCAGAAGCACAAAGTTTGATACATGTTTTCAGAACCAGATGAAACTTTCCCTCATGTGAATACATAGTGTAAATGCAGATGTGGAATATCCCAATAAACATCTTTAGAAAATGAACACTAGTATGTAATAGTATAGTAATAGTAATGGATGAGCAAACATAAGAATCTTAAAAGAAACTAGACTTTCATTTTTTAATATATTTTACGTTTTTAACGAACCCACTGAACATGGTGCATAATACATATCAAAGTATTTTAGTAGAACTTTATAATACAATCAGACTGGTGACGTAGGCTAACACAGAATATACTGTATGTGTTAAACATAGACATAGACATAGCTGTCTGTCGAACATGCAAACAACACTACCAAAGGACTACATAGTGTATATATAAACAACTAATAACACATTTGTAGTGTAGAAATTTCTCAAAGCCTGAGTACCATGAGTACAATAGTTATCTCATAGCGCTTTTCATAAAGAGCAGTGGCCTGTACTGTGAAGAGAGTTCAACCTACTCAGAGTTAACAGGGTTAGTCAGGGTTATCAAGAAAACTCAGGGTTGACAAACTCTGACTGCCAACACTGGTGTTAAACGGCACTACAACGGTGAATAAAATGTTGGATATCTTTTAATTTATTTTACATAAAATGTTTAATAGTAGGCCTGTTCATTTCAAACTGTTTCATCCTTCTGCCGTGTGAGTCTCCATTTCTCATTTCTCCGGTTTATGTGCGTACACATGCCTCAGAGTTTGTGTGGAGGACCCACACATTCTACCATCAAGTTTGTTTTTTATAGATAACAACCTTTGCTTGGGAAGTTGCATACGCACGTGTCCAGCCCTGTTTTGTACATACACACAGTTTATAAATGAGGTCCCAGCACATGCGGCTACACGTCATCACTGGTCAGATTTGGCAGGGGTCCAGAGAAAATTACAGATTCTGACATTTTAACCTTAGTGACCTCTGATTGCCGTAATCAGGTCTGGGAACGGTATTTACGTTTATCTTTAGCCAGCAGTTTCGAATAAGATTCGATGTTGCCCACTCTGCCTCCAGGGATAGTCTTAACTTTGGCCACTGGTTTCGCAAACTTCACGTTTCTCAGAATGGAGCTGCCCGATGATCACAGTTGGTTTCTCAGTGGGTGTGTTGAAATGTGAACAGGTTGGTGGTGGACCATGGGCTTTTGCACGGCCTACGGCTCTTTCTCTTTCGGACAGTAACCCAACCACCCTGGCTTCCCAGTTGCTCGGGATATGCCGAGGAATGGCTAACAGAAGCTAACTCAGGATGGTCCGCACCGTGGACTAGTTAACTACAGTAGCTAACGACTGATCTGTCATGGTGCAGAGCCAGATTTATAAATCACTGAGCCTCGCCTACATGGTTACAAATAAACTACACTTGTTACACATACCATCACTAAAGGAGGCAGAGGAGTAACTGAATATTTGACACGTGGGGCAGACTGGCCATTGAGGCCTTTGGGAGTGTTCCCGAACGGCTGGTCCGTTTTAGGCCGAACTGGCCGGGTGCCAGGAGTTTTTATATTTCGGTTTCTAATGTTTTACTTAATGAGTCTATCAGACTGGGCCAAACCAATACTTCCAATATGGAGGGGGATACACCCCTCCCAACTTGGATTGATCCTCGTTTTTGCTGAAATCTGATTGGTTCAACGGCGCAGATCAAAGGAGTTTATTTTCCATCTCGGTCGAGTTAAATCTCCAAATGATTGTCGGGGCTGAACTCAGCACTGGGTTGGGTGATAAGCGCAACAGAGATGGTAAATGTGGCGAAAAGAGACAAAGAGGGAAAAGAAATGTGTGCTGCTGAAAAAATAAGAATTAGAGAAAAGTGCACGATTAGGAGGCTAATGCATTTATTATATACTGTAATTATTCATGTATAGGCATATACATTAGGCTGTATATTTATATAGTCTATATTATAAACAACATGTCGCAATGTGTTATCACACAAAGACAGCATCCTTCTATAAACAAGACATTTCTGTTTGTATGTATATTAGCTGTTAAGGTCAGTGGAGGTGATAGAGAAGGACAGGGTGATGTTGATGAGGAGGGAGAGAAAGAAGAGAAGCAGGAGCAGGTACAGGGGCAGTGTGTAGAGCTGGGTAGGCATCATATTATGCATAGATAGAATTAGAAAATGGATTATTGTTCGTCATATTTATTACTGATTTCTTCTCGTGCATATGTAGCTGTACAATCAATATAAGCAGAGGGTCCAGCAAAGGTAAAGCTGAGCCAGGGATAGGTATACTCAGAGCTGAAGATAAGGGATTTGATAAATAGGCTATGCACACACATACACACTGCTCATCTTAATGGGACTGCATTGTAGTTTTCGAGTATATTGAAGTATTTTAGCACTCTGACTGACTCAGGTTTGCCTGACCTGGTCTTGTTCAGTGCAGAGCAGCCTTGTTATACAAAGTGAGGAAGCAGTTGTCATCCTGAAGTTTCTTGAGGGTCTTCAGCATAATATGATTGACTGTATGCAACAAAAACTAAAATATTTATGCGGGCCCCCAAAGGCCTCTCCGTCTCAAAGTCCCGTGCTGAACTTCAGTCCCATTACATTCCTGTTTTACACACTGAGCAAGAGAGAGCAGGAGAGGGAGAGCGAGAAGCCACCGCTAGTGATTATTTAACTCTTGTTAACAACTAGGCCAGTTGTCAAAAGATGTTTAAAAAAACTGTGAGTGCTTAAGCAGAACTATTGTAACATTAAGTGTACAGCGGATAAGTAGCCACTGTAATGACAAATCTAACTCATTTAACTGGTATTCAGTAAGAGCAGTAAAACATGCTACCAAACACAAGCACCAGAAACAGAAGTCTATACGCTTACCGCAGCACGTCAGCACGATGAGATCAATTTCCATGTCACAGGCTTGATTACTGAATTGCAAGTAAAACATGTAATTCAATAATCAATTCCAGATTAAATGTATCCATTGTAACATGTTTTTTTGAAACTCATGTCCAGTGTGGTCTATTAAGCCAGGCAGAAACAGTTTGGATTAAGCCAGGTTTTTGTTCCCGACTAATATTAGAATCAGGCCAACAGCACTACTGGTCTACAGCATAGATCCATGTTATAAAGATACAAGCTAAAAACAGACTGGCCCCTGTGACATACAGAATGAAGAAAACTTTGTTGATTCTTTTAGCGACTCTGGTCCAGTAGCCGGGCTTCCCTTCTTCCTTCCTGCTGTTGAGGAGCACAATCAGTATTTTCATCATCTCCCTCAGATCATCTGAGAGCTTTTCAGGGTCATGGGAGTCCTCCATCAGTTTACTGCTGCTACTCTGCAGAAGTAGTTTAGTAAACTGGTAATTAATAAGATTATGGAAAACAAGATTGCAAGCTTCTGTATTTGACATTTTGGTTTATGTGTTAATTGTGATTAGAATAAAAAGATTGATTCATCCAAATTACAAACCAACATGTTTCTCACTAACCCCTAGTGGTATCTTGTCATGCAAATTGTTTTTGGGTTGGTATTAAGATACCCATCTCTGTGTTAATGGGAAATCTAAAAAAGAATATAGCTATATCTTTCACCAGAAACAGAATCCCTGTGTTTAATCCAAAGAACATACGGTCAATAGTTTTAATATTATATTTATTTTTGTTTTTAATTTGAGTGAACCAAACTTTTAATGTGCAACGTAATTCTAACCTCTTTGGCCACCGACAGCAGTTCAGATGGAGTTTCTCCAGCAGACACATCACAGACAGACACACAGTGAGTCAGTTTCTTCTCACCTGAAATGATATATTTCACACAAAGATAGTTGTAGCATATTCAAAATGACATGATCAAAAAAATGACATGATCAACTGGTGTGAATTTCAAATTGTAAATGTGTCTGTCAACACAAGTTGTCCGTGAGTGAAAGGTGTACGCCATTATAACAGGTAAATACTGTATAATAGTAACAGCAGCAAACTGAACAAGGGGAGACTGCGCTGTGAACCAGTGTTTTATGCTTAATCTCACCTCTCAAACAGCTGTGTAAATTGACATTGCTTCGTTTGTCCCCACAGTCCTCACTCAGGCTTTGGTCTCTGTCTGCCTTGTTGTCCTGGGATACAGAGTCTTTGTCCATCAGATGCATCACCAAAATCGTCTCCAGGAGGCTGAGCATCATCAAACCAAAACTCCCAATACAGTATGTTGCTAAAGGGAGGAGGCAGCATTATTAATGGACAGATAACTACACACTGAGTCAGCATGTGCTCTGTACTCTGAGCTCCTTTACCTATAAGTGGAATCTTGTCTGACGTGGAAGGCAGAATGTCATTCAGAATAAGTTGCAACACAGTGACAGCAAGCAGCACAGTGACCTTGAAGCTGAGCTTCTCGCCCCCTCTGTCTGAGATCAGGAAGGAGGACAAGTCCAGACCCAAGAAGAACAGAACGGGCAGCATGAAGTTGACAATGTAGAGGAGAGCGCGCCTCTTCATGGTGATCTATAAAAATATTTTAAGGGTCAGGTGGTTAATCTTCTACTCCTATACTTTTCACCTTGCAGTATGTTTCCCTGCCGTTCAAAATCATCTACTAAAACTACATTTTATTGTCTTAAATGGGATATCACAGATATATCGCCCCCATCTTGCTGGCAGGCAGTTTAACTATAGTAGATATTTGCAACACAATACATAGACGTCTACATGACATCACAACAGTTACTTCTTCACATTCTCTTGATCATGTTAGTTCATTTTGTGAATGTGAATGTTTAATTACAATTCTTGCCAAATCTTGCACATTGTACCTAAAGTTATACATTAACAGTGACATATTGCTAAATATAACACGTTTTGATAAGCAAGATAAAAGCATTTCTTATTGGATTTCAATCGATTGACATAATAGATTGGAATCAAATTCCTCCATCCTCCCCTCTGTCTCCTGTGAGTTTTTTTTTAGCACAATGGGGAACATGTATGAGGACAGTAGGAGCTCCCTGGCAGGTGTAAATGCTAAGAAGCTATGCTTCTTGTTTTACAACCTGCTGCTAATTGACTGGCAGTATTAAAATAGTCAGCAACTGACTGCAACTGAACAGTTTTTGTGTTTATTTAGCTTTATTTTTACTCTGCTGTGGTTATTGCCTAAAGATGAAGCAACAAGACATAAATTATGGAACCAAGCAAAATTGATTAATGTGAAAGATTTTATTGCTGATGCAAGTATCTGGTTGTGTGATATTCAAAGTCACCCTATTGATATACGTTGTGGTTGAGCCTCATGACAGTGTCTCAAATGTTGCATCAAATACCTCCAGCCAACAAGTAAGTCACAAAAGCAGTAAAACATCTTCTCATACTTCATGTGATCATGTTAAAGGTCCGGTGTGTAATATTTCTGAGGATCTATCGACATAAATGTAATATAATATCCATAACTATGTTTTCAGTGGTGTATAAAGACCTTACTTAATAAACCGTGATATTTTTATTACCCTAGAATGAGTAATTTCTATCTATATAAACGCGGGTTCTCACTTCCATGGACGTCGCCATGTTGCACCGTCATGTTTCTACAATAGCCCAAAACGGACAGCGCTACAGAGCAAGTCTTGTCACTAGTTGTTCTTGTTCTACTTCTGGTAGAATTCAGGCAGTGTGGACGCTCATCACTACATTGAATAAGTAGTAATAATATACGGGTCTGCAAATAACTCGCATAGATGGTGGTGAGAATGTAAGGCATAATCATTGAAGCCATTGCGGCACTGATAGGGTTAACCGGTCAACATGCATACAATCAATAACTTTAGGCACACACCCTGTGATGGTTAGGGTAAGAGTAATATACTTCTGGGGGCTGTCAGGAATAGTTAGCTAGCTAGCTTCGGTTAGCTCCGCCAGGCCCAGTCACACAGACCACTGCAGCTAACACAGCAGACGTGTCCAGGAACAGCTGAACGATAGTGTTAATGTTCATACCGCTGTTATTCAATAAATTCTCAGTAATGTTGTAAAGTTTTAACCTAAATCAGGATACATCTGGCTCGTGATGTAACGTTACAGAATATTCTTGGTTCGTTAAACTTAAAATATACAACAACAGTAGTATGAATTGAAACATTGCTTTATTATTATCATTAGGCTATTATAAAAAAATATTTGCAGGAATTATAATATTAATTAATACTATATTAATAATATATAATTATAGTATAGTAAATATTAACACGTAATGTACACTGATTACTACGTTGACAGTTGACTTTGTCAGACCGCAGCTGGACCCTTCTCACTCTGAGCATTGCGAGTCAAGTCCACTTGTGAGATACACAGAGGAAGAGAGGAGACGAAAGAGACTTCACATGGCTTTTAACCAAGAATGTACAGATTCTCAAATGTACATTCTTCCCACGGGCAGTTCAAAACTGGAATATCTCATATATCTCCAATCCTAGCTAGAGCTCACATTTCTCACTGAACAAGAGAAAGTAGGGAAGTGGTGGTGGCTATTAAGAGGGAATGAAAGAGAAGAGGAGGCATTACAGCTGTTCATTTGTTAAGATGTGTTTAGTGTTAATTATAAAATTGGTTGAGACTGAACTTCAATCACTAAAAGCTACAGTTATTATAAAATTTTTTCTGAAATTGAGCAACAAATAAAATTAATTTATTATAAGATGCACATTTACAAAAATGTTTTTTAAATGCAGCCTTTAGATTACTTGAATTTAGAATGTATTATTAGAGTAGTTATTATTAATTATCCCTTCAGTTTTATGTGAAAACTGCCAGTAAATATTGTTGAAATAGTATCTAATTTGACAGTCAGTTGTTGACTAAAAACATATGTTGATACAACTAGGCTATATGTTATGGTTGGCTACTGAATGATAACGCAAGTTGATGTTCTGGACCTTTGCTTTGTGAAATTTTCTCTAACTGGACCTCCCTTTGAATTTTAATTGAATACCCCTGTGCTATTGCTAATGGAGCACCAATGTTGGACCAATTGAAATGCAAGCTTTTCGATCTTCACTTAAAGGGAAGAACCTTTCACTGGATGGCCTCTTAGAAGTTGAGAACTCAATCATTTTCTTTTGTCAGTGAGAGAGATTTCAGGATGAGATTGCTGCATTATCATCTCAAATATCTATTTAAAAAGGTGCAACATCTACAAACTGAAACAAGTTCTAGAAGATGTCCTTCTGAGAGTCGTCCCCCGAGTCATCGTCATCCTATCTAAAGACCACCACCTCTCAAACCTTATTCTCTGCCATTTTCATGAGCAGTTGGGTTATGGGGGAAGAAATCATGTACTTTCCACTTTAAGGAAAAGAAATTTGGATCACAAACATTAACTCTGCAGTGAGGAAAATCCCAGCTTGTGAACAAAAGATGGCAGACTTGCCCACAGAGAGAATTGTTCCTGATCTCCCTACATTAACTGCCCTCTAGGTGGAGCTTTAGGGTCCCTCGGCTCAGGAGAGATGGAAAATAGTTTACACCTCTTTGTGTTTGTATTGAGAAATACTTACAGTATAAACAATCATGCTTTGTTCAAAGCCTAAAGTGCTGACATTTTTGTTGGTGACATTCATGCTGATGAACAGCCACTCGTACTGGGTCCGCAGCAACTCGCCTGACCACTCTGCGATCTCTGAAGAGTTCAAAATATGATCGAGCTGTATTTCCATGACTGAGGTGGGAGAGAAAAAAAAGAGTTTTTTCAGTTCACCAAAGGAATGTACTGTATGGTGGCATCTGCTGGTGTGTGCTCATGTGACAAACTGTTAGACATTATAACACACAGACACAAGACATACACAAACATAACAAGTTATGCCTTGTGCAGACTACACGACTTTCAGCGTCAGCCGATGGCTGTGCCGTTCACACTACACAACTTGCCGTTGTCTTGAAATCGCTGTGGCATTCACACGTGACTGATCGGTGACAGGGGGTCAAAAACTACACGAGCTGACAAGGACTCTTGGCTGGTGTAATCGTGTAATGTGAACTTGGCTTTACAGGCTCACCGTGATATATGGCAGACTTGAAAGATATGTTGCAGCTCTGAATATCAAAGGGGAATTTGTAAACTTGCATCTTGCAGGTGCTGGCCAGCACCATATCATTCAGACGTACAACCATTCCATTATGATAAACTCTGAGATGAGGACTCGGAGGAGCCTTATCCATCTCTGTCCTGTATGAGAAAACACACACACAATGACAAAAACTTTATGTTTTAAATTAAAGTACATCTTAAAACAAATCTACATAGTATGATTCAATTAATTATTTCACTTAAACTCTTTATTTTTCTCTAATTTACATTTATTTCTATAAATATAGATAACATTATACACACGGTGTGACAATATCACATATCTGCCTGTTCCAACATTTTTGTATATGTTTTGTACATACTGAATTACCAAGTAGTTAATGGAACTACAAGGAATAAAGGGGTAATATTTAGGAAGGACTTCCTTGAATTAAAATATATTCTAAATGATTACCCAGGAAATACTAAATAGAAACCACTAGAAAATTCACTACCTACTGAAAATGCATGATTGCTGACAGCTGAAATGTTTGTTTGAAAAGCTGGAAGCTGAGCTGCACTGCTGAAAAGTTGAACTGAAGGAAAAGCTAAAAAGATTCCCTGCAATACTAACTCTCCTGTTATTTCATACCCTGCCACTCCCTCCTGACCTAAAGTAAACCCTGCTCCCATCATTTCCCATCAGACTGCCTCACCCACCTGTTGCCCTTTCAGCCTCACTGTGTATACTGTATACACTGACCCATTTCCACCTTAAATTTTTAAAGTTTAAAGGACAAGTGTGAAGGATTTAGTGACATCTAGCAGTGAGGTTGCAGATTGCAACCAACTGAATACTGCTTGCCTCACCCTCCCCTTCCAAGCGTGTAGGAGAACATACAGTAGGTACGGAAAACTTGAAAACCCCTCTCAGTGTTTGGTTTGTCCAATCTGGGCTACTATAGAAACATGGCGGTGCAACTTCACAGACTCCATAGAAGATTACATGCTCCCAAGGGGGTAATTGAGAGATCGAAAAGTGAAGCCGACCAAAGCCTGCATGGAGAGCTCCAAAGTGGCCAAATAATTTTTGGACATCAGTGACACTGTGTTGGTGTTCGGCAGCCTTGTAGATAGGCTGATTAAACAGTCACGATCCGAATCAGCCAAACACGCTGAGCCAAGAGACTTTTTGTTGGCACAGTATAGTGCAGCTATGCAGATACCAAAATTACGGTGTGCTTAATTACGCTTATGCTGCACGATACGCTGGTGCCAACAAGAAGTAGCCCCATAGAAGTATTTCATAGGAGCAAATCTGTTGGGTGGCTTCATCAAGTAATATACTGTCTATGCATGCTCCCTATGTAGATATAAAGGGCTAATTTAAGTGTCATCACTTAAAGAAGTTGCATTGTACTGAAATCACCTAAAGTTATATATGTATGTGTAATAAATATTTTAAATAACACATTTACACCCTGTTGCATAAATGTTTTGGCATCCGAATGATTCAGTTTTTGTCTCATTTCTAAACATTAACATAATAATGTTGTGAGTCTGTGGATTTGTGACATGCAAATACGTTAAAACTTACATCTCTTCAATAGTGATATCTGGGATCCACAACACTTGAATAGGAACTGATACACGAACAAGTCCACAAAAATGTTCTGGATTCCACCTAATGTGTTCATTTTGCCAACGCTACACAGGAAAACGAGGGAGGCAGGGGATAGAGAAGGAAGGAGAGAAAGAGGGAATAGATGCAATATAGAGGAAATTATTTTAAGTTTCTGCTAAAGATGAACAGGTGAGAATGAACATAATGTGATGTCCATATCAGTGGTAACTCACCATATAGATCCAAACATAAGGAACAAAAGTCTGGTCAATCTCCCTCTGTGAGAGAAGAAATACAGTATATGTGAAAATCTTTCCTGCAGCACAATTAGCCTATCATAAGATGATATAAAACATAGCACTATGGCAGTTTTAATATAAAATACAAGATCACAAAAAGCAGCTTTGTTCAAAGATTTAATTTAACAGAAGGCAGAGCAGACTTGCAGCGGTGAGTACAAATAATTCACAAGGAGGCTGAACAAACACTCCACTCACTTAACAAGGCTGTCAATGAGTTAAAGGAAATAGCCAATGACTTGTTAAATGTGACATAAGCGGAACATCAAAAGTTTGATGGTGGATTTTCATAATATTTAGCTACAGCAACTCAAACTAGCATGTATAATTCAAATGTGGAAGGGCTTTCCATGGCTTTCCACGTAGGCGCATGGATGGGAAAGGAGATCCCAGAACAGAGCCATACCGACAAATATAACTATAATTCCGCAATATCAGTCTTTGATGAAAGTTGTCCTGACTGAATTCAATTAATCGTCCAACCCTATATATATGGACGTAGTGGCTATTGAATTTTATATAATATTGGTTTTTGCATGGTTTGAATTCAATTGTGGCCCTGCGGGGCTTTATGCATCTTTATAGAAAGATAATAATCAAGAAGTTAATCGGTTTATTATAGTTTACCAACTGAAGCAAACCAGGTAGCCATCAGTCTTTGAGAACTGCGCAGTTTTTTACATCGCCCACATTGCAGCGCCGCAATTACCAGCCTAGTTCAAATAGACGAAATGACTAGAAAAAAGATTCACGTGAGTATAGTGCTGTCCCACCAGGGACACTGACACACTGGACCACTGCTACACAACATTAAAGGACGCTTATCGCTCTGTTCCCCGTGCAGCCTTGGGACTCTCTGATCACTGTCTGGTTCATCTTATCCTGACACACAGGCAAAAACTGAAATCTGATAAACCTGTTGTAAAGACTGTGAAAAGATGGACCAACGAGTCAAAGCTGGAGTTACAGGCCTGCTTTGACTGTACTGACTGGAGTGTTTTTGAGGCTGCAGCCACTGACCTGGACGAACTAACTGACACTGTGACATCTTACATCAGTTTTTGTAAGGACATGTGTGCCGACTAAAACCTTCCGCACATACAACAACTAAAAAACCTGGTTCACAGCGAAACTCAGGCAGCTTTGTCAGACCAAGGAGGAGGCCTTCAGAAGTGGGGACAGAGTCCTGTACAACCAGGCCAGGAACACAATGACTAAAGAGGTCAAAGCTGCAAAGAGGTGCTATGCTGAAAATCTAAATAACAGCTTTGCAGCCAACGACCCTGCGTCGTTGTGGAGAAGCCTACGGACACTCACAAACTACAAGAGACCATCCCCCAACACTGCTGGCACTCAACGACTGGCAGACGAGCTGAATGGTTTCTACTGTAGGTTTGAAAAGCCCAGAGTCACACCTCTCCTCCTCTCCAACGCCATCTTCAAACAGTCACCTTCCCCCTCTGACCTCTCACCTGCACTCAAGATCTGTAAAGAGGACGTGAGCCACCTCTTCCAAAGGCAGAAGATCAGGAAAGCTCCTGGATCTGATGGTGTCTCACCATCGTGCCTGAAAATCTGTGCGGACCAGCTGGCCCCCATCTTCACTCAGATCTTCAACAAATCACTGGAGCTGTGTGAAGTTCCCTTCTGCTTCAAACGCTCCACAGTCATCCCGGTCCCCAAAAAAACCCTCCATCTCTGGATTAAATGACTACAGGCCTGTCGCCCTGACATCTGTAGTCATGAAGTCCTTTGAAAGACTGGTGTTGGCCCACCTGAAGGACATTACAGGCCCCCTGCTGAACCCCCTGCAGTTTGCCTACAGGGCTAACAGGTCAGTGGATGATGCTGTCAGCTTGGGTCTGCATCATATCCTGCAACACCTCGACTCTCCAGGGACATACGCTAGGATCCTGTTTGTGGACTTCAGCTCGGCGTTCAACACCATCATCCCGGACATCCTCAGCACCAAACTCACCCAGCTCACTGTGCCAGCCTCCACCTGTCAGTGGATCACAAACTTCCTGGCTGACAGGAGTCAGCAGGTGAGACTGGGGAACATCACATCCAGCACCCGGACTATCAGCACTGGCACCCCCAGGGGTGTGTGCTCTCCCCACTGCTCTTCTCCCTCTAAACCAACGACTGCTCCTCAAGAGACCCATCTGTCAAACTCCTGAAGTTCGCGACACAACGGTCAGCGGCCTCATCCAGGACGGTGACGAGTCGGATTAAGACGGGAGGTTGATCAGCTGGCTCTCTGGTGCGGTCAGAACAACCTAGAGCTTAAGACGCTATGGAGATGATAATGGACTTCAGGAGGACATAATGCCCCTTTAATCCTTAAAACCCCTAGACAAATTTAACCTAGTTAATGTCATCTAATTGTTTTCATTAGTTCTCTTCCGCTCTATGAATCAAATTCTCCCCACAATAGAACCCCACATTCTCATTGTTTAGCCATTGTTTATTTCTTTGATGTATATTTAACCGCATTTATATTCACCCTTAGTTTAATAAATTTCACCGTAATCACAGGAATTGTGTGTGTATTGCTTAACTCTCATGAGAATTTACTACTTCGATATGAGACTGACTGATTGATTTAAGATAACTGAGCGATTATGAACTAACTGATCACTAGTGAATGATTGTGTAATTATTAACCATACCTAGGGAATCCCGAGACCCTGGGTGAACAGAATCACGGGTGGTGCCCCGCGAAATGAGAGATTTATGAATTAATATTCTCTGAATATTAAAATTCATAATTTTGTATTAAAACTCATAAGTAGACATGCTACAATGGTACGAATCAAACTTGAAAAAGAATCTGTACAATTAATTGTTCTTTCATTTTTCGCCAACACTGCTATCCACAGAAAAAACTAATCACTTTTTGCAGGGCGAAAGGCCTTGACTTCCATGAAAGAAAAATGAAAGACGATAAAAAGTCCTTCCTTGGCAGAGGAAATAATCATTACCATTAAAAAAGAGAAAAAAGATAGAACTAGTAAATCTTAATTTAAAACTTACCACATCTAGGATGCTATATGGCAACATTTGGAGGCGTACTTTTGTAGTCGTGTTGTAGTGTTTAACAGGCCGGGCCATGAAGTACAGATTATTTTCTTTGGTCAGGTTCAGGTGCTTTAAAACATTGTGATAACCACAGTTACCCCCAGAGGAATCGTTATATCCTGGAAGAACATCAAGATACATTCAGCTCAGAGTTTATTCTTGAAAGAAAAAAAATTCCAACACTAATGCTTTTATCTTTGCTCTTATATTGGAACTTCAGAGTTTTCTGTTTGTCTGTTTTTCAGATTTATCTAAATTACTTATAATTTATAAGAAATGACAAACGTTCTGTGTGGGCAGGTATCCACTGGTTCTGAATGATTAATCAAACCTTGATAAACACCTGCTCACAAATATCTGTAGTAATATCCAGTGCTTGTAGTCAATGATAAGTCATTATGAGATGAGTGATCTATTTCCATCCACAACCACGGTCACACCCTGTGTAAAAGTAGCAATGAGACCTGGCTGCCATTTTTTCTTCAGCAATAAAGCTACTGAGAGCTGCTTCTTTGACGTATAAGTTTCGTTTTGTTTTTCATAGAGGTTATACCCATTAAACATACAGGAGCTGGACGACTTCCGTTCCTCTTAAATGATAATGCTTCGTGCGGCTCTCCCATCCCCTAACAGCTGTAGGAGTTAGAACTGTGACTAAGGGTGCTTCTCAAGTCTATTTTTTCTAATTTCCTCCATCCTCTCTTGAACCGGAAATTCTTCCGCTCTGCCATCTTGCAGACCGTCCCAAAGCTCATATTTGTGCTCTGACGATCGAGGAGTGATCTCTGAGGAGTTATGAGCGAGGATACATCAGTGCATCCTTCGCGACACGCCCCCTTATTGGGTAGCCGTTATATTAATTAGATGCTGCAGCTGATCGGACTGATTTGATACATCACAATAGATAACATAACTCAAGTGTATCACTGTAATGTCTTATATTTGATTTATTTTAAGATTCACTGTCTGGTTAAAATCTGTGTTCATTTTAGGTCTGAACAACAAAAGTTCCACACATCTTTCTTCATTTATTAGAAAATTTTAATTTATTTATTTTTCCATTCAACTTTTATGATGGAGACAATTAAAGCAGAG
>NW_024041262.1:19427774-19455663 GCF_014851395.1 Micropterus salmoides | reverse complement strand
TCTGTCTCGTTAGCCCTGATCCCAGTCACCTGTGTTGCTCACTCACGAGTCAGGTATGAGCACCCCATACAGATTTTTTCTTAGGTGGACCATCTGGTCAAAGCACTTTCTGACATAACAGCGCCAATATAATGGGCTTAGCAAGGGAAGTTGGTGAGGCAATACATATAACAAATTTCATACTTAAATAAAAAATATATCAAAATCAAAAATTTACATGGGGAATATAATACATTTAGAATAAATGACTGCACAAGGAAAGGGACATTAATTAATTAAAAATTAATTGTTTAAATACTTTTTGTTTCACATGCAAGATAACCTACAGCTTCACACAGCCAAGCAACATACTGAATACTGAATTGCCTGAATTAATTTATTATCAAATACATTATTATTGCTATATTACATTTATCACACACCCAAACACACACCACACACACACTAACTGATGGTGACAAAGGCTTAGTTTAACATTCGAGAGAGGGCTGTCTGTATCATGTAAAGATATCAGCATACACAAACTCAAAATTAACCACAACAAAGGTAATCTGCATATTTAAACATTTCAGGGGAAACCCTCTTTATGTTAGTCATTAACTGGGGAAGTTCTGTGTTGTTATGATTTAGTTATTTGTTTATCTTATGCAAGTCAGCACATTTAAATTTGTTAAAGCCTAATTTGCATATCATGTGGCAATTTTGTGATGTTATTAGACCTAGACTGTATATAAGAAATGGACGTAGTCATCGTGAAGTCACCCGTTGGTTTGTGGACTGCCGTTTTGAAACCTCCAGTTGGCCGATAGGGTGCCGCCATGTCAAGCAACCAGGAAGTGCCCGGAAGTGATGATACGGCGGAGCTAACGGCCGTGTGCAGAGCTAACTAGCTTGCTGAGCTAGTGAGAGATTATGATTTTTGTTTACTCAGGGTAAACAAAATTATTTTGTTTTCTTATATTGATCTCTGATGTAGTTTATAGGTAGAAGTTTATATGGGTTTATCATTTATTAAATAGACCTGATGTTTTTTTTGGAGAGGTGCAGAAACAGGGTTCTCTGCATCAGATAAGGACACTTACTTAGGAACAATGGGTGAGGGGTAGTTTGGAATGTGGTACAAAACATCTCTTCTCCAAGATATCTTATTTCAGGAACTACGCTCGTAATCTGCCCAGCAACAGCATGGTGATTCGTGGAGTCAGAGGACAAACATTGGGGTCAGAGGACTGGGCCAATCATGGACTGACCTACTCTTTTGTTTTATTGTTTTATGACATGACGATGTATACTAAAACACTGGGTCAGGGAGAGATAGCCAGTCAGACTTCATGAACTGATACGGCTTGTTGTTTGTCAGAGAAAGGAAGATCGACCCAGAGCTCTGTAAGCTTTATTAATTTACTTGTAATAAAACTGATTAACTTGGATCAAAAACATCTTCTCCTATTGCTTCATGAAAGAACACACAGGACCAAGGACTACACATAGTTTAAAAAGGGTCATTTAAAGTCATGGTCCAACAATTTGGTGACCCCGACGGGATGAAGACGGAAGGATGATGGTCCAATAGAAAGAAAATTCTCAACGGAGAGCTTTTGCTGGGGTGACAACAAACGACTGGCCAGTCAAATTTAAAAAAAGGTAAGCAGACACCTGTTTCATCAAAGTCTGTCATTGGAGATTCTAAATTTGTCTGTCATTCTGTCAGTATGAAGCATCCTAGTCATTAAGTGATTGAATACAGCTTAAATAAATAAAGGGGTTGAAACGCAGGGGGGGTGAGAGGCCCCCGAAACACAAAGGAGGGTGCATTGTTGAATGTTTAATGTGTAGTGTGGTTTAAATAATTGTCGGTGTGAAAGTGAATGTACATTGTATATAAAGGAGTAATAGGAAGTTCACTGAGTTTCAGAGATTTTGAGAGCAGTGTCTGTGTGATAGTTTAGGGTAGTCGACGGCGGAGAGATCGACGTAGTGAACATGGAGGGTGAAATTTATAAAGAATCTGAAAAAATAGGAGGTTGTGGCCCGCTGAGGCAGACGATACAGCAACAGTGGGAACAGGCACGTACTCAATTGGCATCAGGAGTGAGGAAAGATAAGAGAGAGAAGGTGATGGAGAGATATGATAAATTATGGGAAAATTTACAAAAGGCAGGGGAGTTGCCGGCGGAGATCAGAGAAAATTATTGTCTCAGTATTTCGGAAAATCTGAGATGAAGGCCAAGGAGGATTCAGACATACACACCAAAACTGAGACAACATTGTTAGTAAGGAGGAAATGGATGAAGAGACAGGAGGAGCTGGAAGCTCCCAGAATAGATTTGCATAACATGGCTATAGCTGCATTGGCGGGGGAAGTGAACAAAGCAGGCAGGCAATAGAGAAGCAGGCAGAGGGGAGACAGTCAGGCCCACACACATGCATCCCCATAACTCCACCTCCCATAGCACCTCTTTATCCTGATTTAACACAAACTATAGTTTCACCACCACCGTATCCATCTAATCAAATGTCAATGCTAAGGGTTCAAGATGGACTTTTGAAGGTAGAGGATCTTGGAAAGAGGGAATACACACAGTTGAGGGCACAGCTGAAGCAGGAAGTGAAGGATGGATTGGGAGGAATTGAGCTAGGGGGTCTTATTCAGGAGGCGCGAGAGGCCAGTGTGGTACAAGGTACAGGATTTAGAGGGAGAGATTTAGAAGGGTGAGAAAGACAGAGACAGAGAGTGAGAGAGGAGATGAGGAAGAGTTAGAAGCAGATGATGAGTGGGGAGAAGGATCAGACATAGTAGAAGAGGAAGTTAAAATAAAAGGGACATTACAAAGAAGGAGGAAGAATGCAGGTGGAGATAGACTGAGTAAAGCAGCATATAATCTGCATAGTAGAAGAAACTGGAGGAGCAGGCAGACGAGGACGAAGCCATAATGAGGGACTTACTAGTAGAACAGGAGTACACACCGGTGAGGAGGAACACAACTACACAACAATTTCCTCAGATCACATCCAAATATAGTAAACAAATGCCACTAATTTATAAAGGACCAGGTACCGGAGAGGTGTACACACCATTCTCTTTCACTGACATGAATTGCATTTTAGAAAAGAAGCCGCGTCCGATGGAAGGAGGAGCTCAGTGGATGAATAACTTTTGTAAATTCACTTTGGGTCACAAGCTGGGTTTGGAAGACTAGAGAGCCTTAATGGGGAGACAGGCGACAATGTGGGAAGTGGATCAAATTGAGAATGTCGCAGGTACAGGCGGGTTACCAGACTCTGAATCGTTTGGCCGTTGTGCCACTGACATAGGCCGAGCTATGCGAGAGAAATTTCCTGCTCCAGTGGGAGCAATGCATACTCTAACGCTTTCCATAAAACCAGAAGAACCCGGTGTCAACCTTTTTGAGCAGATGTAAGGAAGAGTGGACAGATACTGAAGGAGCATATCCAGGCTCTAGTGAATTGCAGACTACGCTCTTTAGAAAAGCAGTAATGACAGAGATCCCACAGCAGGTAAAAGAAGCCATGGAAGGAAATCCAGATATTCCTTGGTGTTCCACTGAACAGTGGACACATCACACCTTACACATCACTTGAAAAGATACAGAGATAAGCAAGCTCAACAAAAAGGTGACTTAGATTCTGCTCAGGAACAGCTTTTAAAGTTATAACTGGAGGAAGCTAGAAAAAAGGCAAATGAGGCAAAGAAAGAAGGCAGAAAGTCTGCAACTCAGATGATTCAACAACAGCAGCCACCCGTCAGTGGTGCACCCACTCCTGACCTATATCCTACACCACTGTAGGTCTTGACACACCCTCCTTATCGTCGGGGACCTGGCGGGCAATATGGAGGCTTCAGGGGTCGGGGAAGGGGTCGCGGAGGATTCCAGGGGAAATCCACCAAATAATGGCTGCTTTAATTGTGGTGATCTAAATCACTGGAGGAACACATGTTCATATGGGGCATTGCCAGGACAAAGGGGTCAGATAGCTCCCCCTAGAGGAGGATAAGGGCCACGTTTTCAAGGTCCAACCACCTCAACCACCTCAGCATCAGGCGCCATATACAGCAGCAGCTCCCCAGGGCCAGTACCCTCAAATGGATTGGACTGAGCACAGGGAACAGTACTAAAGGGGCCCCAGAACCCCACAGCTGGTAGGTCTGGCAGACCCCTACCTGCACATCAGGATAAATGACGATGAAATGCCATTTATTGTGGACTTACGGGCACGCTATTCCACCATCAACTGTGATGTGCCTAAATCACAGCTGTCATCCTCAAGAGTGGAATTAGTTGGATTCTTGGGAAAACCTGCCATTCACCAGACGTCTACCTACCAGGGTTGCAGATCAGACTTTTATGCACTCATATATTTCTTCTCCCTTATGCCCAGCAAATCTGATGGGAAGCGATGTGCTCAAATGTGGTGCATCCATTTTGTGTGGACCTCAAGGGCTGGTGGTGACTTTTCCTAATGGTTATACTGTGAACTGCTCAATCTCTATAATGCAATCAACTTCTCAGATGTTGCTGTCAGCAGATGTGTCTCCCACAGCTCCAGGAATATGAGGCCTACTGACAACTGATCCTGCATGTGCTGGAGGAATACAGCACCTATATCGAGACTGGCAACCCTGGATCCTAAAGCTACACCCCTACTCCCCTCCTTTGGACCCTCTCCATGTGACCCTTTTCTATGATAGGGATGGGGATGAAATTTATCAGCAGGCATTCTTCAATGAAATCATCGACCTCAAGTGGGATATTAATTCTAGTTGTATCCTGGTGGGAAAAGAAGGCGTGGCTGCGGTTGTTGAACTCACTGAGGAACAGATGACATGGTATAAATTGCAGGGTGAAGTTGTACCCCATATTACTTTAGCTATAAGTTCAGACCATCAGGCTAAGGATTTGGGCCATATGTGTAAGCACTTGGAGTCGATATCTGACTGGGTTTCCATGTTTTTTAATCATCATCTGAAAAGGCTTACAAAATTGTTAAGGCCACTACAGATCAGGTTACTTTGGAACACAGACAAATTGAGAGGTTCCATGGTAGGGAAAGAACAGACCATCAAGACGCAGAGGCGATGTAAAATTCGCTCCCATCTGCATTATGGTCAGCAGGCCCTACAGACGTGGGGCACTGCATTTATGTGCAACCTGTGACTTTTGACCTCTCGGATTGCACACTTATCTGGCAGAAACAGTATCCATATAAGCAACAAGCTGAGGAGGGAATAGCAGACACTATTGAGGGACTGTTAGCAGCAGGGGTGTTGGAGGAATCTCAGTCACAGTGGAACACACCTATCTTGCCAGTAGAGAAGCGGAACACTGGCAAATATCGCATGGCTCATGATTTACGTAGGATTAATGCAATTGTTTCCACTCCAACAGTACCTGTGCCTAATCCATATAATGCAATGTCTGTTCTGTCACCACAACACCGGTGGTTTACATGTATGGACTTGGCCAATGCATTCTTCTGTCTGCCACTGGCTGACCATCTTAGAGATATTTTCTCTTTTACCTTCCAGGGTACTCAGTTTCGTTACACTCGAGTGCCACAGGGTTTCATACTTTTTCCTGGACTATTCAACCAGATTTTGAAACAGCAGCTATAAGATCTTGAGCTCCCTGACGGAGTAGTTTTGATACAGTATGTAGATGACATATTATTGGCTGCTCCAGACTCTGATTCCTGCTGGACTGCGACTCATTCTGTGCTCTCTAGGCTCTTCGCTTGTGGTTTTGAAGTCCCCAGATCCAAGTTGCAGTGTTGTAGACAGCAAGTTTCATTTCTGGGAAGAATCATTTCCAGACAAGGTACAGGGATGTCACCCTGACACCTGTCATCTCTTTTGCACCATCCCATACCCCTCATTGTGAAAGACGTGTTGTCTTTCCTAGGCTTGACAGGGTACAGCAGGCAGTTTGTGGCATCATATGGCGAATTAACTTACCCTCTCAGGGCCTTGGTTAATGAGCAAGGCATGAGAAATCTCTCTGCCCGATTGAATTGGACCACTGAAGCCGAAGCCAGTTTTATAGCTTTGAAACAGGCCCTAACCAGTACTGCTGCCCTGGCTATACCGGACTACCAGTTACCATTTTTTTTGGATGTTTCTGAAAAATCACACACAGTAAATGGGGTGCTTTTTAGAAAGAAGGGGGAGGTAGACAGGTGCTGATGTATGCCAGCATAACTCTAGATCCAGCTGAAGACAGACATCCTCCGTGCACAAGACATGGAGCAGGAGTGGCAAAAATTTTGCAGAAAACAGCACACATAGTGATGGGTCATCCAGTGACAGTACTCACAACACACAGCATTGTAGCATTTGTTAGTTCAACAGCATTCACCATGATGTCACTCAGACACATTACGCTGGAGAAGATTTTAACAGCACCCAACGTAACATTTACACATGAAGGCATCACCATGGCAGACGACATGGGAGTGGGAGAACCACATAGATGTGAGGAAAGAGTGCAGAAAGATGTGAAGGTCAGAGAAGATCTGCAAGCAACTCCGTTGACCCAGAGGAAACACTGTTCACAGAGGGTGTTGCTACAGGCATCCTACGGAGGGACTGAAAGCAGCATATACAGTGTGGATTTGTGCCTGTTATATTAAATAAATTTACTACTACTACTCCAAATTCCTCTCTTCTCTCCCACAGAAAAGCAGGGTGGTTAATTATCAACCCTCAACAGACGGTTGAAGAGACCCCAACAGAAGGGGGGTGGAGAGGTCACTTTCCCTAAGTGCTATTCCTGAGCAGTTGATCGTAAAACTGGCCACCTTTGGCAACAGCCGCGATAAGTCTCTGCCTGAATTGTTAAAATGACAAAGAAACTAACCAGAGATTACAAACAGCCTATCAGAACTCTCCTTGTAGGGGGGCAGGAAACCCTAAACTGCCCCCCCACACACATGTAACCGTGGCAACTGACCTTTTTTCTTTTATAGGCATTAAAAGTTTAGAAAGACAGTCCCTTTAGAAGGACTGCCCTCTGGGGACTTCTAGGTAGCTTTTAATAATTACACAATTATTCACCAGTGATCAGTTAGTTAATAATTGCTCAATTATCTTAAATCAATCGGTCAGTCTCATATCTAAAGGGTAACTTCTCTTGGCATAAAGGTGGTTAAATACATTAGAGAAATAAACAATGGCTAAACAAATGTAAATGCTCCGTATTTTTATAGCGCCTTTCTAGTCTTTTCGACCACTCAAAGCGCTTTTTACACTACATCTGCATTCACCAGTTATACACATTCATACACTGAGCCTAAGTGCTCAAACGGAAACTAACATTCACACACATTCATACACTGGCGTAACAGCCACCAGGGGCAATTCGGGGTTCAGTATCTTGCCCAAGGACACTTCGACACGCAACCAGGGGGAGCCAGGGATTGAACCGCCGACCTTCCGATTAATGGCCAATCAGCTCTACCTCCTGAACCACAGCTGTTTTCAAGTGTCCTTCGTTGCCGCTGGTGAGACCACGTGGCTGGGTCTGACCTCGGTGAAGATTCGCCAGATGTGTGTCGAAGCATCCAGAGAGCAGAGCAGAAAGCGGAAGAGAAGAGGGCGGGCAATGTCGTGTGTCGCTCTTTTGTTGTGTGGGGCGTGGTTCCCCAGAGGGCAGTCCTTCTAAAGGGACTGTCTTTCTAAACTTTTAATGCCTATAAAAGAAAAAAGGTCAGTTGCTACGGTTACATGTGTGGGGGGGGGCAGTTTAGGGTTTCCTGCCCCCCTACAAGGAGAGTTCTGATAGGCTGTTTGTAATCTCCGGTTAGTTTCTTTGTCATTTTAACAATTCAGGCAGAGACTTATCGCGGCTGTTGCCAAAGGTGGCCAGTTTTACGATCAACTGCTCAGGAATAGCACTTAGGGAAAGTGACCTCTCCACCCCCCTTCTGTTGGGGTCTCTTCAACCGTCTGTTGAGGGTTGATAATTAACCACCCTGCTTTTCTGTGGGAGAGAAGAGAGGAATTTGGAGTAGTAGTAGTAAATTTATTTAATATAACAGGCACAAATCCACACTGTTGTTCACTACAAGAGTAAGGTCAGACAATGGCACACATTTTAAAAACAAAGACCTGCAGGCTGTAGAGAAAGCATTAGGCCTGAAACATGCATTTGGTACCGTGTATCATCCTTAATCCCAAGTGAAAGTGGAAAGGATGAATCAAAACATCAAAGCAAAAATTGGTAAAGTGTGTGCACAACCTAAACTGAGCTGGGTAGAAGCTCTACCAATTGTCCTAATGTCCATCCGCAGTTCAATTAACTCAATGACGGGGTTTACTCCTTATGAGTTAATGACAGGACAACAGTTCCCAGGACTGGGAGCTGGACTGCTCACTGAGGAAGCAGATAAAAGCCCAGTAAGGTATAAACTTTATTATTATCAAATAACAGCATTGGTGTCAGCTTTCTGCAAACAGGTTGCAGCAGCAAAGGGGGTGTCGGACGAAGGGACATCGCCATCCACGGAGTGGGTTTTACTGAAGGGGATCAAACGGAAGTGGTCTGAGCCAAGGTGGACGGGACCCTACAAGGTGACAGAAAAGCTGCACGGAAAAGGAGAAACCTGGTACCATTGGAGCCAGTGTGCAGCAACAGATCCTCCCACTAGGACCCTCGAACAGATAAGAGATACTCAGTGAACTCAGAGACACATTGAACTCACTTTAATCTGTTTCCTTTGATTCATTTTCTGGTGAGCAGATGAGCGGGGTATAAGTACTCTCCTGGGAAAGATTTTGCCAGGATACATATGAGAGGACAGTCCCAGAATTCTTGAAGGATTTAGCTTGCTTTTACTTATATATTTTATTCATTTATTTTGTGTGCTTGTTTTATTTTCTATTATAATCTTGTGTGATAGTTTTTCAGAACGATGTACATCCCAGACAACGGGCTCTTCCAAAAGGGATGGTTTTTGTGTATTGTTTCATTAATTGCATGTATGATTGTGGTACCAATATTATGGTGGGAGGACGGTCTGAGAGGCAGGGGTACCAAACAACCAGAAAACCAACACCAGATGGATCTGTGACTAAGGCGCTGGAAGGCCTTAGAGCACTCTCAAAGGAAATGCATGAAGCTTCAGGGATAGACAACCCATTAGGTGGTATATTTGAGCAGTGGTTTGGTAAATGGAAAACTCTCATTGTGTCGGTGGTCATGTCTCTGGTTGGGATGATTGCTTGTGTGGGATTGTTGTATTCCATGCATCAGGTCCCTCTGCGAGCGTGCAATAGTCGCAGCGGTGGAGAAAAGGAATGCTCCACCTCCCTATCAAATGGTCCAGGGGGAGGTGATGGCATGGCTGGGAGAGGGAAACGATTTTTGTATTACTCAGGGTAACCAAAATTATTGTGTTTTCTTATATTGATCTCTGATGTAGTTTATAGGTAGAAGTTTATATGTTGGTTTATCATTTATTAAACTAGACCTGATGTTTTTTTTGGAGAGGTGCAGAAACAGGGGTCCTCTGCATCAGATAAGGACACTTACTTAGGAACAATGGGAGAGGGGTGGTTTGGAATGTGGTACAAAACATCTCTTCCCCTAAGATATCTTATTTCAGGAACTACGCTCGTAATCTGCCCAGCAACAGCATGGTGATTCGTGGAGTCAGAGGACAAACATTGGGGTCAGAGGACTTGGGCCAATCATGGACTGACCTACTCTTTTGTTTTATTGTTTTATGACGTGATGATGTATACTAAAACACTGGGTCAGGGAGAGATAGCCAGTCAGACTTCATGAACTGATACAGCTTGTTGTTTGTCAGAGAAAGGAAGATCGACCCAGAGCTCTGTAAGCTTTATTCATTTACTTGTAATAAAACTGATTAACTTGGACCAAAAACATGTTCTCCTATTGCTTCATGAAAGAACATGCGGGACCAGAGACTACACATAGTTTAAAAAGGGTAATTTAAAGTCACGGTCCAACACTAGGTGCAACTGTAACTCACATTAACTGTCATTTTAACAGGGCCGATAACTTTGTCTAGCGAACAACAGCCGACTCCTAATAAGCTTTTTCAACGGCGCTGGTTAAATTTACACAGCGACGTGGCCACCTTAAGAAAATGGGTGGCCACCCTAGTGGCCCCCCCTGGCAAGGAGCATATGCATAAAATGCTATATACTGTATATTATGTAACCCCTTGGTTTGAGTTAAAAGATAAATAGCAACATACAAGTGTTCTCATATTAGGCTCCGCCACTTTAAGAGGGTAACCTCTGACCCTGAGATGTGACAGACTGTGATGTTTATTTTAGGAGAGGCCTCTGATTCGTCCATGTAGATGGCAATCACGTTTCTAAAATTGTGACTGGCTTTCTCCTCACGTGAGGCCTTAGCTCTGGTGAGTGAAAGCTTCTTTTATCATCCTGACTCTGCTGCTGGTCCCTGCATGGGCAAATTGTTGTGCTGGATCGGTTGAGACTAGGCTATGGATTACGGTTGTTGTCATGATGTTGTTGTCATATAGCCACTTTCATACTGCCTTTTAATTCGGGATTATTAGGCCAGTTTGCTGGCTCGCTGCGCTGTATGAAAGGTACAGAGCTGGGAATGGGATATATTGGCCGACATTCTTTCCATTATGATCGCACGATCTCTGTGGAAAGCGGCTATAGAAAAGCTCTGGATCCCTAAAACGTTGTCTGTGCGTGTTGTTGACTTAATTGGTGTTGAGCTTACTGCTCTTTGCTTATGGCCCTGTAGGCTCATTTGTTCTGAGCTTGGTTGTGTTTGCTTAAATACTGCATTCTTAATCTAGGTTTGTAACAGTGGTACTGTAACTTGTGTCAGTGCACTCCTCTCTCTCTCTCTCGCGCTCTCATGTTAAGTATTTTGTGGAGCCATGCTGTTTGTTAGCATGTTAAAAAACATAGAAGAAAGAGAAAGTATTGTAGTTTTACTGGTATTTACGTTTTGAAATGGTCTGTGCCACACCACAATTTTTACATATAAATATGACACTGGTCAAATCGGTTGTTAAAAAGTGGGATATTTCAAAAATAACTATCCTAATTGTTTGCAACAAGAATAACACCAAACTTAGTATTTTAACAAATAATTACACAACTCTATACAGACACATATCGTATATTTCAATTTGAATTTAAAGAAAAATATTTATGCTCCATGATGTCTGTAATCTTGAGTTGGCTTGTTCCCAGTAAATGTTACTGGATTACATACAGATAACACACCAGGCAGGATTTTTATGGAATATTAACTGAATTGGTTTTAGTCTGTGGACAATTTTAATTGTAAAATAAGAAACAAAAGTATATCAGTCTGTGATTCTTTAACTCATATTTTTATGTAGTATTCAACTAGCCTATATACTGCATAATAGAATTCCTGAAATTCAGCTATGGCTTTTGGTTTAGTGTGCCACCCCAGGATGTTCAGTGGCCCCATCTGGCCACCCCTGGGAAAGTTTTCTGGGGGCGCCCCTGGTGCTCAAGCCACTTTTTATGTCTATGTGTGCACTGCCTGGATGAATGTATAACAGACACAAAACAAGAGCAAATGCACTCTGTCTGAAGGCAGTAGGTGGCTTGCAATCATATATCCAGACTCTACAGCCCCAGAAGGAATACCTACAGAAACAGAGAGGAAGAGACAAGACAGCACAAAACTACAGGAGATTGAACAGTTGGATTAGTAACATGCATTAACAAGATAAGAATGCATACAGATTGAGAGCGAGAGGAGAAGAAAGGTGCTCAGTGCATGGGATTATATGGGCTTGGCCTGAGTACCACACACTGGGTAAAGAAGTTGGAAAGTTTAGAAAGAAATATGTTGTTTCTGTGTATCGCCATTTGTTGATCAGAAATGTCATTAAAATCAAGTTCTTGACATCATGCAAAGTAATAGATAAATGGTCCCTGAAACAAACACAAATACCACTTCCAGAATGAATAAAAAACAAAATCCTATAACAGAATTTACTAATTGGCGAACCGCATTCATCCTCTCTGGACCCGGACCAATTAGCCGATTAATTATTGAGAATTACTACCTCATGACGGAGCATTTCTATTGTACATTTTCTAGCGTTTACTGTACTGGGTTAGCAGCACAGGAAATTCTCACAGACCACTTGCATGTATTCCAATCGTCTAATGTGATGCTGCTCAGCCAATCAAGTCTGTGCATTCCGATAAGCATTGCAAGCCGAGTCCGCAAGTGAGATGCACACACGGAGAGAGGAGAAAAAAAGATTTCACATGGCTTTCAACTAAGAATGTACATATTCTTACATGAACATTCTTCCCATTGGCAGTTCAAAACCAGAATATCTCTTATATCTCGAATCCTAGCCAGAGGTCACGTTTCTCACTGAACAAGAGAAAGTAGGAAAGTGGTAAGAGGGAATGAAAGAGAAGGTAAAAAACTTATTATATATATATATATAAAATTGGTTGAGACTACACTTCAATCACTTCACCTACACTTTTAATTTATTGTTTTCTGAAATTAAGCACTTTATTGCACATTTAAAAACTCGTATTTTTTTTAAATGCAGCCTTTAGTTTACTTAAATTTAGAATATATTATTAGAGAAGTTATTTATTATCCTTCCAGTTCGATGTGAATTCTTGAAATATTTGATTTGACAGTCAGTTGTTGACTAAAAACATGTTGATACAACTAAATGTTATGGTACTGAATAATAACCCAAATTACTCGTTTTGATGTTCCCGACCTTCGCTTCGGGAAATTTTCTCTAACTGGACCTCTTTGAATACCCCTGTCCTATGAGATGGGAGATTCAGGGACAAAATCTTAGAAAATGGGGGTCCGTGGTCTTATTTGTGTCACTTTAGGGGTCCTTGAAATGAAATCACATGAAAAGGTCGAGAGAATCACTGGTTTAAAACATCCTGAAAACTATACACTTTCTCAGAAGACTCCCCATCCACAGCTAAAACATAAGGCACATTCACTATAAAAAAGATCTATCATTATCGTTATCATCATCACATTATCATGCTTTAAATTACAACCTCAAAGCCCATTAATATATTACTCTACTTATCCACTGCTTCTGAATTTACAATCTTACGTTTGTGAATTTTTTATCAGTCTTTTAGTATCAGTCCACTTTAAACTACAGCTCACAAATATATGCATTAGGTGCTTTTGGCCACAGACAGATGTTGGCGGGCATGTAGAGTACCAGTTTATCTATCCAACCACTAAATACGTTTTAACAGTCATCTCAGTCTAAATAGGCTCTCTGGGTGATATCCATCAGCTGGTACACTAAGAGGACAAGAGAAACCTTACAGGAGGAAAAAGAGAAAGCCAGCAAGCATTATGATTGCAGGACCAGTGAGAATCCAAAGTCTGTGAGAGTAGTCTACAACAAATGTGCATCGCTGTCCACTATGTGCTCTCTAGAAATATTACCTTGTGGTAAAATACCACTTCTTCTCACTGGAAGGTGGGCTGGGAAAATTAAATGACCAATCCTTTGTTGAAACACCAAATGCAGGAAACACCAGAGACTGCTGATGTCTACCACACTGTGGGCTGATCAACTTTGCTGTCAACCCAGTACATCTCTTGCACCTTTGAATATTTAAGGGATCATTACTGCATGCACTCATAAATAGTCCAAGCACACCCAGGCAGCTGGAAAAGGCTGAGTAGCTGACATATTAGAACATTTTAAGGTTCCCAATCAGGTTTCATGTCTTTCTTTCCCTAAACCTAATGTATCCCTTGTAATCCCTTAATGCCTCACTCAACCTTTGAAAACGGACTGCAACAACAAAATCTTGCTTCCTGAGATTGTTGAGACACTCAAAATCCCAAATTGATGTCGATCACAATGAACCAGAACACGTCGTAACAGAGTTTGTCTTGACTGTTTATTTCAGAAGTCTGATACATGTTTTCAGACCCAGATGAAACTTTCAGAACTGAAGAAGTCTCTTGGATGAGGGACAAAAGGTCTTTGAGTATCTTCAATTTATCCTGGATGACTCTCGAGGGGTCTGCTACGACCTGCAAGGCAAGAGTCACGTGACAGATGGAGATATCCAAAGACGTCAGTAGGTTTTTCTTCATTAGCTTAACTAGCTTGTCTGTCACGGTTTGGGGTTTTTGTTTTGTATATCCTGTATTATTTTAAAGTTGTCTTTCCTTGGTGCATACTTTGCTTCCTGTCGGTGTTGAGTTTCCCTGATTGTGTCCACCAGTGGTTTTGTCACCTGCCTCTTGGGTATTTAGGTATGCATGTTCTCTTTGTTCTTGTCTGATCGTCTTGGTATTTTGTCGAGTGTCTCTGCCTGTTCCCTCAATTATCTCTGCTGTGGTTGTATTTATGTTTTGTATTTATTATTGGATTCATGCGCTCCACTTTCTGTTAGTACCTGTGTTTGGACTTATTTATTCCCTTGGACTGCCTCATCTGTTTCTGTAAGTTGCCATCCCCTGGTTTAAATAAACACATAACTGACTCTGCTCTGCCTAAGCGTTTGCATTTGGGTCAAACTCCCTGTTTTCCTGTCTTTGCTTGGCAAAACCTGTCTACTTGTACTGTTTGAAGATAATACCCTAAGAAGCACTCCTGTCTACCTGCTTATTATTTTATCTCTTTAGTTTTGACAAAGCAAAACCAACATTTAAAACAACATGATTTAAATGTAAACATTTAAAATGTACAAAGATTATAATAAGAAAAAACTAAATCTTCTATATATTATAATCTAATTTCTTATCTTTTTGTTTAACAATGGCGCCATTAATTTTTGATTTAATTAATTGGTTCTCCATCAACTTGTTTTCCATGCAGCAATCGAATATAATTTGCAGCTAAGGCGCGGGGGGGGGTTACAACACCTAATTAATTGCCAGAATGATCAACTGAGAATTGGTTGGATTTCGGTCAGCTGTCGTTGTCCCCACATGGTTTGCTTAAAAAAGATCCTCTGCACTTTATGTTGTGGCTAAAACTGTGATCTTCACTGAGACTGTGCTATGTTATAAAACTGTTTAAAATGTTTCTGCTCACAGTGGAATAGCACTGCCATAAATTAACATTAATAATAGTAATTATTTGATTGCAGAGGTCTTGTAATCAGCACAGTAAACTGCAGCATAAGTTGCTGTCAGTCTACACAAACTAATTCCTCTATGGGTCCGTGTTGTTGGTTCATAACAAGTCAGCGCGAACCCTCAATGGAGTACGTAAAGCAACAATGGGTTCTTTTTTTTCTTGAACTACAGGTGTGAACACACTACAAATGTGGTAATGTCCATGTTAAGTGGAACAATGACTTAATTGTATTTTTGAACTTTAGCACTACTCGTCCGCTGCATGGTACCATGTTAAAGAGATACAAGATAAAAACAGACCGACCACTGTGACGTAGACAATGATGAAAACTTTGTTGATTCTTTTAGACACTCTGGTCCAGTATCCAGGCTTTCCTTCATCCTTCCTGCTGTTGAGGAGCACAGTCAGTGTTTTCTCCACCTTCATCAGGTCATCTGAGAGCTTCTCCAAGGAATGGGAGTCCTCCGTCAGTTTGCTGCTGCTATCCTGCAGATATGGTTTAGTAAACAGGTAATTAATGAAATTATGGAACACAAGATAGCAAGCTGCTATATTTGACATTCTGGTTTTTGTGTCCATTATGATGAGAATAAAAGTGTTGGTTCATCTTAGTTAAAATCAAACGCATTTTCTCACTTACCCATAATGGTATCTTGTAATGCAAATTGTCTAGCTACAACAGCTACATCTCTTCCCTCAAACAGAATCCCTGACTTTAATCAAAAGCATACTGTCCACAGTTTTTAGAGTTTCCTATTTTTGTTTGTTTTTTTAAATTTGGGTGAACTGACCCTGGATAACCTGCAATTTTCGAATTAGTCCCTTAAAACTCTCCAGCTGATCTATCATGCTGCAGCATATGTATCGACAAGAGCTAGGAAAAGAGATCATATTTCTCTCTATTAGCTTCTCTGCACTGGCTCCCTGTAAACTCCAGAATAAAATTTAAAATCCTTTTGCTCACCTAAAAAGCCCTCAATGATCAGACAGAATCTTCTTTTAAAAGCCTCATAGTACCTTACTACCCCACCAGAGCGCTGCACTCCCAGAATGCAGGGTTACTTGTGGTTCCTAAAGTCTCTAAAAGTAGAATGGGAGCCAGAGCGTTCAGCTATCAAGCTCCTCTCCTGTGAAACCAGGTTCCAGTTCGGGTTCAGGAGGCAGACACCATCTCCACATTTAAGAGTAGGCTTAAGACTTTCCTCTTTGATAAAGCTTATAGTTAGAGTTGGCTCAGGTGAGTCCTGAACCATCCCTTAGTTATGCTACTATAGGCCTAGACTGCCGGGAGTCCTCCCATGATGCACTGAGCCCCTCTCCTTATCTCCCTCTCCACCTATATGCATTATTATCCCACTAATGCATGCTACTAACTCGACTTCTTCCTCTTCTTTGTGCTTTCTCATCTCCTTCTATCGCTTTCTGCAGGTGTTTCTGGCTCCAGGCTCAACACCTGCTGCTTGTTATTAGTGATATTAAATTCATTAATATTGCCATCATCATAATATTATTAATTTTCATTGATGTCTGTACCACGACCACCTTCACTGTTTTACTTCTGTGTGGATATGGTGTTGGTCTTCCCCCCACCACCCAACCAGTCGAGGCAGATGGCCGGCCACCCTGAGTCTAGGTTCTACTCAAGGTTTCTACCTGCTAAAAGGGAGTTTTTCCTTGCTGCTGTCGTCAAGTGATTGCTCATGGTGGGAATTGTTGGGTCTCTGTAAATAATATTAGGCTACTACGGTATGGTCTAGACAAGTGCAATGAGATAACTTCTGTTGGTGCTTTATAAATGAAATTGAATTAAAAAGTTCAACCCAATTCTAACCTCTTTGGCCACCGACAGCAGTCCAGATAGAGTTTCACCAGTAGACACATCACAGGCAGACCCACAGTGAGTCCATTTCTTCTCGTCTAAAAGGATATGTTTCGCACAAAGTTATAGCATTCAAAATGATAAAATTAACCAGTGGTTATTATATATTGTAATTGTGTCAGTGAGTATTTAAATTAGGGCTGCAGCTAACGATGATTTTAGTATTCCAAGCTTCAATAGATTATTTCAATGATTCATCGATGCATAATAAAGACAAAGAATCTGGGTAAAAGGATGGATTAGCACACGCACGTAGCAGGGATTGTCTGAGTTAAAAGGTGCAGCTCCCCGAACCCAGTTAACTAATGACTGTAAGGTTACAACTCACGGCCCAAAAAGGAGAACAACAAACGCACGTGTATACATTTACAGCTGAGGACTGCGGCTTACTTTGGCTAGCCTTCAACTCAACAATCAATCATGATTTCAGTTAAATGCTAAAGTTGCTTTTACCTTGTCTGTGGTCCGCTGGCAGAACACTGGGGCTTTTTGTTCAGGTGCCGTCCTGCTGTTGCCGAGGTGTGATAAGTTTTGTTTTACAGTGGATGGATGGTAACATTACAGAGTTGTTGTTTTCTTTAGTTTCGTTTCAGCCCTAATTTAAATCATAATTTAAGGTGTACACCATTATTGCAATAAAATGTAATAACAGCAAACAACAATTTGAGTTGAGATACAGAAGTAGAAATCTATGCTAAATCTCACCTCTAAAAAAGTTGAATTTACCTTGTTTGTCCCTACAGTCCTCACTTGAGCTTCGGTCTCTGTCTGCCTTGCTGTCATCGGATGCAGAGTCTTTCTCCATCAGATGCATCACCAAAATTGTCTCCAGGAGGCTGAGCATCATCAAACCAAAACTCCCAATACAGTAGGCCGCTAAAAAAAAAAGAAAAAGCAACATCATTAATGTGGACAAATAACCACACAATGAGTCAGTATGTGCGCTGTAGCATCATTACCTATAAGTGGAATCTTGTCTGACGTGGCAGGCAGAATTTCATTTAGAATTAGTGACAGTGACAGCAAGCAGCACAGTGACCTTGAAGCTGAGCTTCTCGCCCTCTTTGTCTGAGATCAGGAAGGAGGCCAAGTCCAGACACAAGAAGAACAGGACAGGCAACATGAAGTTGACAACGTAGAGCAGAGACCGCCTCTTCATGGTGATCTGTGAAATTAAGTTTAAGAGTCAGGTGGCTGAACTTCCTACTCCTATACTTCTTAAAAAAGGAAAATATGTAGGACCCAGATTGCAAACACAAGGTAATCTGCACACATCTGCAGTGGTTGAGGAAGTCTTCAAATTATTTACTAAAAGCAGCTATCATCTCTATATTACATAACCGTGTATCAAATGATGTAAAAACCATATGACAATGTGAAAGGGATCACTTGTAGTGATGAACCAACAGAATTATTGCATGAATCCGGCCCACAAACTTACTGTTTTGGTTGTGATGGCCCCAAGGCCTGGTTTCTGATTTCAGATCTGATCTGAGATTTTAGCTGCTATAGTGCCAGATATATAACAGAAATAGTGCAGGCCAATAGCTGCATGGAAGGGGATTAAGACTATGGTGGGGGTGCAGGAGAAGGCGAGTGGGGATACTGGCTCCTTTGACAATAATGCTGACCTGGCAAATGGACTTAATGACTTTAATCTGAGATTTGATGAACATTACTTTAAAGAAGAACTTGACTGTATCAGTGCACTTGTGTCCACTGGAGAACGAGTTGTTATAGAGCAATCAATGGTATTGAAATCTTCTAAAGTCTTGTGCCAGCCAACTTTGCAACATTACACACCACATATTTCAGATCTCTCTGAATGTAATTTCCATTACAATTTTTTTTGCCAAAGTGCTGAGTGACTCTCATGAAGTGATTTGATAAAATGTATATAAATCTATTAGGGCTGACCCCGAATAGTTGAAGATTTGATACTTCGATGGGCGGAGCCTGATTCTACTGTCAATCTCACAGTGGAAGCTCTGCGGCTAAACAAGGATCATGCCATTTTGGTGATATGGGGGTGCTCAATGTCTGATTTTTAATAGAACTACCAGTTTTCTCCCAATAAGTTAATATACAGCCTATTAAAATATACATTTCAACGTTTAATGCTGTAAATAAACATGTAACAAAAAAGGATTTAACAAATGTTTTTAAAGTGCGTGAATAAATCCATAATTGTAACCCTAACCCTGGGGCATCAGTGCGCATGTGTAGGCGTAATGTATATTCGTGTAATTGCAGAATAGGAACAGTTGCTTCAAAGGTGTTGTGCCGAGTTGTCGCACCTCGGGGGACTTTCGGATCATTTATCACCATTGATGAACCATACAAAGAATATTTTATTGTTTTTAAATAGTGGGCTACTTGAAATAGACCCGCGAGGAACCGTGACGCAAAACTCTGCACGTGACCGGTGAAGGGCAGGCGATCATAGAGAAAATGGTCAACAATAAGCCTCAGTTTAGCTGGAAATGTACAGTTTAAGTCACAATGACTAATGAATAGAGACTGCAGCTCTGCAGCTTCTTGAGATTAAAGCAGAGCTACCGCGTGTTACCCGACCCCGCTCTCAATCGCTGTGCACAAAAACACACGATTCGACTACCAGTCGACTATAGGCAAGACTTGACAATTCTGATTCGACTATGTTAATCCTTAGTTGGGGATAGCCCTAGAATCTATAAGTAATAACATAACTAAAGTTCGCTTCTAGAAGCAATTCATAGTTTTCAGTCATTTGACATGTGCGTTGACCTGGAGGGCAAAACAACAGACCACCGCGACTCCCCCGTAGAGATGCCGCAGAAGCAGTCAGATTTTACCTCACCTTTCAACTTAAGAAAAAGAAAGATATGAACACAAACTGCAAGTGTTGGGAATATCCGATCCATATGACGTTACAGCACCCATTGCCGCATTTCTACCATTAATAAAACGGCAGGTCCCTGCCACTGCTCGGCTGCGGTATGTTTACTTTTACTTTCTGGGGAATCTCTCACCTAACACAGCCCAGGCTTGTCTCCTCCTCTATTAGTAAATCCAAAATCAAAACAACCATCCAGAATTTTAGTAACGCAAAAGTAACAAACTCAAAGTAACAGTGTATCACTTGCATATTGGTCTTTTTTGCCCTCCAAGGGAGCGTTTTCCTTGGATTGTGACGTCAGGTGAAAACTATGGATAGAGGGGTGGAGGATGCTACACTCACCTTACTCAACCTCCTTTAAAGCCATCTCGAATAAAGAAAAGCTCATGCTTGCCTCTTATTCATCGACTTCTCTGTTTTTAATGTCATACAACCCCATATCTTGGCAGAGAAGCTAATATCCCACTTCTCCTAAGACCTCTCTGTATACTGGAAAAACAGACTCCAGTGAGTCAGAGTTACTGGAGTCCTGTTTGATGAATGGCTTTCCTCCACTGGTGCACCTCGGGGCTGTATTTTATCCCCCTTACTGTACATTTTGTATTCTGACAGTTGGCATGAGCCTGCATGTGAATGGTAATTCTGCTTCACAACTGAGTCTGTGCACTGGGAAGGTTTAAGTGGTAGAAGGCATCTCACTGAAGGTCAATACAAGCATTGCAGGACATACTGATCGATTTTAGAAAAAACATCTATTCCATCTCAGACAATCACAGCAGACAACATAGATGATATTGTTACTGGACATAATACTGCTGAATGAACATTCACTGCTGGTGGCTGTAAGATAGTTTGTGGTATATTGTATGTATATAGCTTTTCTCTGTGCCTTTCTCTCCTCCTTCTGCTTACTAACCCAACATGCACACACAACGTGATCTCTGAAGCTAACCAGACCTGTGACCCACAGCAGGCTAGCACCAGAGTGCGTTTCCAATTTTTCAGTTCAGGGGAGAGTGAATTTCCACCATCTTGATCTTGAAATCACATGGTCTGAACTACCATCTTGATTCCAAAATCAGCTGGCCTCAAGCCCATTTTGATCCATATCTGCGACCACCCACGTGGTCGGATCCACCCCTCTCTTAGTCTCTCCCCCTGCTTTGTCTTTCATTCACACACACACATGCTTGCTGGCTTGTTGTATACTTTTGTATGATTTGTTTTATTGGCTTTATTTCATTTTACTTAGAATAGTTAATAGTGATTTACTTGCTAAAGTTATTGATCATTGATCTATGCTTGAGTTGAATAAATCCTATTATAATTTTAAGAAGTCATTTGTATATAATGTTGTAGTAACAGTTGGTTTTATTAATTATAATTAATAATTTGAATACTAATAGTTTTAATATTTCTAGAATATCTTTGATATTCAGCTAATAACCAAACCTGACCAAACCCCAACAATACCTGGGCGTAATCATTGATGACAAACTGCAACGGGAGGACAACTAAAACGCCATCCACTCCAGAACACAACACTGTTTTCACTGAGGGAGGTCTCTCTTAATATTAACTCTTAATGTGGACAAAACAGTTATGACTCGGTTTTATTGATCCTTTATTGAATCAGTTTTAATTTTTGTCCTGGTCTGCTGGTTTAGAAATCTTAGGTGAGGAGTAAGACAAAGCTATAGAGTAGAGAACACCTGTTTCCCCCGGTACCAAAAGAAAAAAGAGTAGCAATAAAACTGCAACAGTATAAATTCTACATGTAGATATTTGCTTAAAGAAACAAGTATTAGCAGTGAAATAGAAGAAGCACATGTACGTACTTGAGTGGAAAATAATTTCCAATTCTGTGTGTTTGAATCCAGAAATACTTACAGTGTAAACAAGCATGCTTTGGTTGAAGCCTAAAGTGTCAATAGTTTTGACTGTGGCCGTCTTGCTGATGACCAGCCACTCATACTGGGTCGGCAACTTGTTAGTCCACACAGGCAACGTGCCATGGTTGTAAAAATCAATAAGCTGTATTTCCTCGTCTGAGGAGGGAAATAAAAATAAAACTGTGAGGTTTCTTATCAGGTCAACAAAGAACAAATGCTGTGGCATCTGCTGTTGTGTGCTCATGTGACAATAAATGGTTAAAGTCATTACAATACATAAAAGCAAAGACAACCGGTTACAGGCTCACCATTGTGTACGACCGACTTGAAAGTTATGGTGCAGCGCTGCATGTCGAAGGGGAATTTGTAAACTTTGTAAACATTTTGCAGGTGTTGACCAGAACCATATCATTCAGACGTTCGACCCAACCTGAAGAACGAACGATGAGGTAAGGACTCGGAGGGGCCTTATCCTTCTCTGTCCTGTATAAGAAAACACACACATGCACTATGGCTATTTAATTTAGTTTAACCTCTCCTCGTGTGTCCTTATTAACTTCACTTCCTGTCTTTGCGTTATCCCGCTCTGTGTATTGTCTTATGTATTTCATTTTTCATGAATTCTGTTTCCTGTTTTACTTTGTTAATCATCTCTCCTCCTTGTCCTTAGTTTCACCTGTCCCTTTTTATCCTCACCCCTCTCGTATATTATAGCCCATGTTTAGTTCCCAATGTTTTTGGATTATCTGTGATTCCCTTGGAGCTTGCCTGATTTTTCTCTAATTTAACTTTTTTGGTTATATACACACTCTATCTAAATGGTGTGACAACATCACATACTGCATCATACTGTTCCAACATTTTAGTCAATATTTGTACATAGGCTATAGGGTAGTAATACTGAATTACTGTAGGCTACTTACTGTGTACCTACCAGTATGGAAGAAGTACAGGGAATGAGGGGTAGCAAATTTGCATTTAGGAAAGACCTTGAATTAAAGCACATATTGACAGTGTTGTGTAATTACTCTCACTGTCAGAAAGTGGATTGCAGGTTAATAAAAATAAAAAGAATGTCTCATGGGGATTACCTGACATTTTCAGAAGCCTAGGAGCAGTTTTGTGTGTGACTGGGCTCAGCATCCAGTGCGCATGGGCACCAAAGTCAATGCACACAGAAACTGTGTGTGTCTGGTAAAGCGGGAATTGCACTTGGAGTAGAAGGCAAGAGGGCAATTTAGGGTTTTGAGTCCGGCCCACCAGCACCCTTCGGGTTGACCGTCAAATGGATTTTGTTGTGCCTTCCCTTGTACCTAAATATTTGTTCCAGTATAGGTACATTATAATTTTTAAAACATAAACATAACCACTGTATCTTGGAGCTACGTTCCTTACAAAAGTTACACTCTCCTTCCAGGACCTAGCGCTTTGTTCCCCAGTAAAAATAATATTGTAAACTGCAGTTCATTAATCAGTCCTCTATATTTAAACAAGTCTAAGGCTACGTTCAGACTGCAGACTTGATACTCAATTGTGATTTTATCCCAGATCCGATTTTTTTTGTTTGGCAGTTCACATTATTGTTTAAATGTGGCCCATATCAGACTTCAGTGTGAACTGTCCGCGGCCTGAAAGTGACCCGCATGCGCAGAAGAATAAAACAGTGACATACAAATACCTTAAAACTTACATCTCTTCAATAGTTATATCTGGCTTCCACAATGCTTCAATAGGAACTGTTACCCTTTTAATTCCACAGAACTTCACTGGATCCCACTTAATGTGATAATTAATCCAATCCTACACAGGAAAACAAGGGAAAGAGGAATGGGGTAAAGAATCAAAGAAGAAGGACAGAAAGAAAATCATCTGAGTTTCCACTAAAGATGAACAGGTGAGAATAATGAAAAAGTGCTGTCCATCTCAGATAGAACTCACCATATCAATCCAAACATAAGGAACAAAAGTCTGGTCAGTCTCCCTCTATCAGCAAAGAAATTACAGTTTGTGTGAAAATCTTTCCAGCAGCACAATAAACATACTCATAAACTAACCATACACGCAGCAAAGCTGTCATAACCCATAGAACTATGCCGGGTTTAATATAAAATACAAGAAACAAACGACAGTGAAGTTAATACACATCAAATATAAGCACAAATTCCCCAAAGGTTGCACAGTGCTTGTTGTGAAACAACAAAAAATGACACACACCTGTGAAAACCCAGTTTAGGATACTGCTGCAATACCTGATTATAGAGCTGCATTTATACTTCTGAGTCAAGAGGTTTTTTTGTTTTGATTTTGTTAATTTTGGCCATCGGCTATCCACAGCAAAAGCTAATCACTTGTTCCGAAGCACATGGCCTTGATATCTACAAAATGTCATCAAACTGTCTGAACAAGTAGTTCAATGAAGGAAAAAAAGGTAAATAAATCATTACCATTAATAAGAAAAAAATGACAGACAATCTAAAGCTTCATATAAAACTTACCACATCTAGGATGCTATGCAGCAGCATTTGGATCCATATTCTTGTAGTTTCAGTGTGGTTTTTAACAGGCTTGGCCATGGTGTACAGATCTTTTTGCTGGGTCGGTTTCAGGTGGTCTAAAACAGCCTGGTAACCACAGTTAGATGAATCTGTATTTATATTAAGAATAAGAAGAATATTAAGAATTTATTCTTCAAAGGTAAAAAGACATTCAAACTTTTTTTAATTAATTAAACTTTAGAGTTCTTCTATGTGTCTATACATCAATTGTGCTGTGTTATTAATGACTTATAATTTTGAAGAAATGACAACCATTAGCCTATGAATCTATAATTAAGGCTACAGGAATAAATATTAGGCAAGGATGGGGGATTGTTGGACTTTGGGTTGGGGGTGTGTGGGGGTCTGGGGCTTGGGGCTTTGGAGCCTCTGGGTCTGGGGCGGGTCTGCGCACTGGGGGGGCTGGGCCCCCCTGGACAAGTCCTGGGGCTGGGCGGGGTTGTCGCTGACTCTGGGGTGCTGCCAGTGCTAGAGGGGCTCTTGCTATAAGCCCTGGGCTGGAGGGACCTGGCGTCCTCCTGCTAAGGGGGGAGGGGGACGGGACTGAATGATGGGGCCAGTCAGGAATCTGGTCCCAGTGAGGAGGACCATTCTAGCCTCCCTTTGACCTCCTTCACCTTCCCCCCTTTGATCATGTCTCACTACATACACCCTTAGGACTCTGGGGGGCAGGCAGGCTGCAGGGCCTTCCTCCCCCACTGGCCGCCCCTCAATTCTAATTACACATTAGACACAGAGGGCTTGGGGGATAGGAGGGGCACGATGGGAGGCTCCTCTACCTGACAGTTGTGGGGTGCCTGTGTCACACCTACCCTCCAATTTTAACTGCACCTTAGTTACCACACACCTTATCTTTACTCCACCATACAACACTTCACAATCCATGACATGCATCCAACACAAAACAATACATTTACAGAGCCAGGCAGAAGGGTTGAAGGAGTGGGGGGGGGGGTTCTCATTGGCCTCGTGTCCTGCCCTTGGAGCCCCGGGGCGTCGGGGGTGCCACGGGGTTGGTGGCGGTCTTGCCTGATCTGGGGTGGGCTGAGGGGTTTGGAATGCTGTGGTGGGATTGAAGAGCGATTGTCGATTCATCTTGATGCATTGTGCTTTTTCCCTGTACATGGCTGCTGGGCGTTTAGTTTGTGCATTGGAGTCCGGGGGAGGCATTTCCTCGTTGGCTTGGAGGGACCAGTTTGCGTCCCTGGTTTGCTTCGTTTGCCTCGGATCCATGCTTCCCCATTTCTCTGTTGGCCAGTTAAAGTTAGTTTTCGGGATGTGCAGTGTGGGTGCAGGGCAGGGCTGTGTTAAGCTTCATGCGTTCCGTCGGCATTGCGTAGTCAACTGGCATTTGGATAGTCGTTTTTATTATCTTTTTTATTTTTATTTTTATTTATTTATTTTTGGGGCGTCTGTTGGTTGGGTCGGTGTCTTCCGCGTTTGCATCTGCATCTGGAGTAAGGCTTATGCGCACACACATATATAACACACACAGACACAAACAAATTTAGGTTGTCCCTGGTAGAATTATTCCTGATGCTTTTCTTTCAGTTACTTATTTAAATTAATTGTTATTATTCCAGCTCTGGTGGCTGTGCTGTGTTGCTTATTTATTGTGCGTAACTGTTTCTTGTTTTCATTTTTCTCTTAATGTCTTACCATGTCAGCTGTTTATTGCTGCTGTTCGGCTGGTTGTCTTTTACTATTATTATTATTATTTTTATTGTTTGTTTGTGTTTGTTTGTTTGTTGTTGTTTTTCTCCTCCCCAAGCCCCCCTCTCTGTTCTATTGCAGGTTTCGCTGCTTTCTGCAATTGGTGTTTCCCTCTGCTATTCCCTGTTGTCCCCACCTTCCATCCCCCTTCTCTTGCAGGTGTTGTCCTTTCTCTGTGCTGTCTGTTTGTGCCCCCCCATCCCCACGTCTGCCCACCTGTCCGGCCCGGTGACAAATCAATACATAATTAAATAAATAATAAAACAGACAAAGGAGTATATTAATACTCTCTTGTTAAAGTAAAATCTGTCCGGCACAATATGGTATCCAGCTCATCATACTCTATACCAGGCTGCTGGGCAGGACAGGTATAAAAAAAAAAAAAAAAAAACCAACCAGTTTCAAGACTTACATAATTAAGGCTAAGGGAATAAATATTCATGCATATAATTATTGGGTACTTATGAAGTGTTTGTTTCCTCTACATACTTTCTTCAAAGGTCTGATTGAAGTTCTGTTGATCATCAAGAAGCTCTGGTGGCTCTGTGTAATTGGAGGTACTTCCATCTGACAGAGAAGAGTATACAGGTCTTTATTTAAAATATGATTTCCCTGCGCACACATCTCCTGCTTGCCTACACAGAACGATTAAGTGTTGACAACATTTATTAGTTATTAAAAACATAGAATCAACTCACAAAGGGTACACTGTAAAAATGAAAAGGTTCTGACAAGCCAACCAGTTATCTTTTGTTCAGATAACTTATCTTTCATATGTATAAAAACTCTAAATTTCAAGGCAACTTACTGCACTCGATTTTTGAGTATTGAGGCCAACTCAAATTCCTAAGATTTGAAAAAAACACCAATTTCCACAAACAAAGCCACTTCAATTTCCTTTTTTTATTTTCAACAAACACTAAAGAAAAACATGACTGTGTCATTCAAGATGGAATCATGCAAGTCCAGTGTAAACCTTTAAAACAGGCATTTAAAATAGTGTACATGTATATCTGATGACCAATTTCAACATTCATCACCATCAAAAAGAGATGCAATTTTATGTTCCAGAGTCTCAGCTTCTACATACTCTTCCCCACCGTTGTTAATTGAACCACTTTGTGCCTCTACCTCATTAAAGTCATTTGATGGCTGGTCAAGGATATAAGTGTCGAAGGCACAGGTTTCATTTTCAGCAATGTCAGGGCAATGCACAGTCTGTTGATTTTTTAAATGATGTCCCAGGGGAGTGAAAAAACTATGCTCAGTCCAAGTTTCTCCAAATTCACATTACTCACAAAAAAAAGTTTGATGTCTTCTTACAGTCCGGCAATGTAAGGTGTGATTTTAATGCGACACAGGGCAAGTGAGCTCCTCTTCCGTGTCGTAGTCTACGGCTCAATAGATCTTGTTGACTTGAGCTGAGAAAACCGCAGAACCCACACACATAGGATAACTGTAAGGACAATGAGAAATAAAAGGCAAATTAGTTAATTTACTTTTAATGGATCTATACAACAAAAATATTCTCACACACTTTAACAGTGTACTGTGCACGACTGCCTTCTATTTAGGCTGTGTATATTGCATTTCCTTAAATTATGATTTGAAATTTAAACTCTGCAGCAAAACAAACACACCTTACCTTCTCTAGTGTGTAGCACGTACCCATGCACTGTATTTACCATCTCTATCGCACTCACTGGCTACTGGCTCGCGGACTGTGAGGAAATATTACCTGAAGTCAACAAAAGTTTGTTTATTTCTCATTTACAATTTTTAATTCAATACACTTTTTGTGTACATCAACTTACCGTCTGCTACCTGTCTGTTCTGTTTT
>NW_024041262.1:18730411-18753411 GCF_014851395.1 Micropterus salmoides | reverse complement strand
GACTCTAAGGGCGTAATGTCTACCAAAGCATTTTTAACAGCTGAAAACACCAGCTGCTCTTCTGAAAAGGCCTAGCCTAGCTAGACGCAGCGTTTTTTTCTAGATGTGTTGCTATGATACATAATATCCGTGGAGGTGATGTGCTGCAATTAGGCTACCTAATTTTACTGAATGTAGAAAATGTCACCACAAAGTAGGGTAGGCCTACTTGCTCTGGCCCTTGCTCTGCATGAAGAGAAGGCTGAAACATGTAGAGCGAGGGGATGGACTCGCCGTATGTGGGTCCATGAGATTTTGCGGGCGAGGAAATAACTCGGCGAGGAGGCACATCATTTCGTTCAAGAGCTGAGATGGCTCGGTGTGGTGTTTGATTGGACGGTGATTGTGTTTTGCCCAAAGTTGCCGTGGAATAGACGCTCAGCGCCTCATCATACTGCTGCTGTTTTTACCATGTTGGAAATATGCGGCGCTCCCATTGCAATGACCTGAAAAAAGACGCTGGCCTCAGGAAAAAACGCTTTAGTGGACACAGGCCCTAAACCTACGCTCAGACTGCAGGCCTTAATGCTCAATTCTGATTTATTTTCCCAGATATTATTTTTTTGTTTGACAGTTCACATTGTTGTTTAAATGTGGCCCATATCAGTCTCCAGTGTGTAGGCCTATTGTCCACAGCCTGAAAGTGACCCGCATGTGCAGAATAATAAAACGACGTCACGTTGTCTTACAGAAGTAAACAAGCCACAGAGGTTAGCCCTGGTTAGCTCCTACTTGCTAACCCTCCAGAATTTCATGGGAGACTCCCTTATTGCCCTCTCCCAGTTTACTCCCGGGGTCACATCTCTCCCAAATTATGAAAAATGTTCACAACTTTCTGTCCTTTCCATGACATTTATTACTGTCTCTGGCTCTGTACAACGCATCTGAACCACAACTCTCTCTCACTCTCTCTTGCTCTACTGCATCTGCTCAGATAAGTAGCATGCACGTAACTCAAAGAGAGCTTATGACCCAGTGGATTTCAGGTGTAAGAAAGGGAATTTGTGAACAGATGATAGCAAGGAGGAAGAGAGCCATGTGGCCTTTGTGGAGCTTTTTCGTTCATCACGGCTCTGGTCTAGTGGGAGGAGTGATATCAAAGTCGCATCAGTTCCGATCTGAGTGTCTAGACTCATTTTAAAAGATCTGTTCTGTATCGGATGTGGACCACATATGAAAGTGGCCCAAATCCGAACTGGAAACAATCAGATACCATGTGACTTAGGCTGTTTACAAAAAATCTGATCTAATCAGATCTGAGTCACATATAAGCAAAAACATTGGATTTGGGTCATTTTGGCCTGCAGTCAGAACGTAGCCTAAATGAATATGTGAGTGTGAATGGATGTACGTCTGTGTCAACCTTGCAATTGGCTGGCAAACTGTCCAGGGTGTGCACTCATATTAGTATCAGTATACATAACAATATTTTTTTTTTCATTTGGCTCCTAGTCAGTTAAAAAATACTTCCACTTCCTTCCTCTTTGACTTAACACTCCGCATCAGTCTGCTGTCAGTTTTATAACCACCATGGCTTCGATCTTGTAAAACAGTTCTTAGACCTTCATGTCGTTGTCTGTGCCATCATCATAAAGAATGTGCTATCTGTTACCACAGGCCTCTAGAAGCCACTGGAGTGGAGCTCCTTCCTTCCTGATGTAATCCTCAACGGTTTTGTGGCCTTGATGGCCTCTGTGGCTAAAGACCACATCGTGGGATCCCACACCTTAAAGAAAGTGTTGCATGTGCTCCTTTGTTGCCTTCTTGTATATGTTTTTGAATGGTAGTTCAGCATTAATCACCAGGATAAAAACCATGCAGTCCCAACGGACACTAAGAATCGCTTCTGACTTGAAATGTTCTGGTGTATTACAGAGGTGATATCCTCATAGGTACCTGGGGGCTTTGACCAGCATGACTCTTCATCCATATACTTCACCCTCTCCCCTCTCACAGCAGGATGTTAAATCCAATGGATAAAATGCCTGTATTCCCAGGATGATGTTTCCAGACAGATATTTCCAGGAGCTCTTTGATCCCACAAGCACAGCATTCAGCTCTGACAGAAAGAAAGGGAGACAGAGATAGTAAAATGAAATACTGTTGATAAATCATCTTTCATTGTCAGAATGAATTGGACTCACCTTTTCAAAATTAACATAAAAGTTGTTGTTATCTGTTTTTTTTTTGTAGTGGCTCCTCTCCCTCCTTCATCATCTGCATCAACAAGACTCAACAGAACATTTTCTTGCAGAAGAGATAAGGTCAGTGGCAAGATATGTTCTGAGACACATTGAGATTTCCTTCTCCTTCCTTCTACACCTGGTCGCTTTTTTCATAGGACTTGTGTGCTGTTTGTTTGCCTGAGCACATGAGCCTGGGTTATATATAGTCTTGTTTATAAACTGTCTGTCTTAAAAATGGGAGTGAAATAAAAAAAATAAACAAATGGCAAATACTGTACCTGGTATATTGTACATATTTGTTGTTTGTTGTTAAGTATTAATTGTTATTCTTCTATATTTTATATTTTGTCAATTTATATATCTATACCATTCGTCTATTCCATAATTATATATATTTATACATTTATTTATGTCAACTGTATGTTTGCCTACGTGTAGCACCTTATCTCCAAAGCAAATTCCTATTACATGTCAAAAACTACTTGGCAATAAATCTCTTTCTGATTCTGATTCTGATTTTGTACTAACATAGCGCTACCTCCTGAGCCACAGACAACCTTGACAACAACAATGTATGGTGTTCAAATTCTGAATAGAGATATACAGATAGGTGAGAAACAAAAGTAAAAGTAATCTGAATAAATACACAAAGAAACATTACAAATGTGTAGATCTTGCAGTAGAACAACACCATACTATGACATTTTCTGTTGTTTTTTTCCCTTTCATTTGTCATCACCCAATTCTCATTTACAGGACACTTCAGCTAGTTCTCCAGAAACTGAGGAAGCATAGGATTTATAAGAAATCATGAGCTAAAGGACAGTCTGTTAGCGTTGCTGTTTTTAAATTATATTTCGCTGCATAAGAAACTGACTAAATAGGAGAAAACAGACAAAAGAAAAAATACATACAAACAACCCATCTGTAACTAAATGTTTTACAATCATGCAGCAAAAGCATCTATAAATACAGTGTACAGGATGTGATTCAAAGAATGTATATGAGTAAATTTGTAAATGTTTATGTTTATGCATTTGTTATTTGTTAAATTTTCTATTTCATTTGTTACTCTTATAGATTATTTTTGTATCTTTAGTTTTATCAATATCTGTGTTATATTTTTGTTTCCAGTGTCACATTCCTGTTGAAACAATGGCTTATTACCATAAATTAATCATATTTGAGTTTGCGTGAGACAGAAGCACCATGTGGACAGCCAGGAGAACAGATAATTCTGTTTATATCAGCTGTTGTATCCTAGAAACCCAGACATTAGTGCTGGTATGTTGTTGAAACGATTGCTCTGGAGTTATTCCAGGTCCCAGAGCAGACTCTACCTGTGTCAGCTCCCTTACATAACCAAATTAATAGGAATGTACAGATTCTGCTCAATCTGTGCAGTACGTTTTACTTTTTTTAAGGTTATGTTATGCTATCAATCAGTCATTTGATTTTAATGTGTTTTCTTTGTTGTGCTTCATGAGAAAATACTATTGACTAAATGAACTGTGTGGGCAGAATACGCTAAAGGTCTGTGTTTCAATAGCTGGTACATCTAAAGCCAGTATAACATCATGACCAATTTGTCCCTAATAATTCCATTTCATCTGTCTTAATAATTATTCATGTTAATCCAGCTCCCTGGAGTCAAGCAGTGTTGTGTTTACTTTGGATATTAGCAAACCACATTGGTTGCTTTATGAAAATCCTCTCTAAGGCTGGGTTGGAAATGAGCACAATTTCACATTAGCATAATTTGTACAGTACTTTAATCCGATCGCTACTTTTCCAACTTAAATCACAAATCGAACAGGGGATTAAATGTAGGCAAATACAGCATGTTGCAGGACGTATAGTATAGTACTTATCTAAAATATTTTTAATTTCTATATTTCTATATATCTATCTATATGTATATATATATATATATATATATATATATATATATATACAGTGGGTACGGAAAGTATTCAGACCCCTTTAAATTTTTCACTCTTTGTTTCATTGCAGCCATTTTCCAAAAATCAAAAAAGTTCATTTTATTTCTCAGTAATGTACACTCAGCACCCCATCTTGACAGAAAAAAACAGAAATGTAGAAATTTTTGCAAATTTATTAAAAAAGAAAAACTGAAATATCACATGGTCATAAGTATTCAGACCCTTTGCCGTGACACTCATATTTAACTCAGGTGCTGTCTATTTCTTCTGATCATCCTTGAGATGGTTCTACACCTTCATTTGAGTCCAGCTGTGTTTGATTATACTGATTGGACTTGATTAGGAAAGCCACACACCTGTCTATATAAGACCTTACAGCTCACAGTGCATGTCAGAGCAAATGAGAATCATGAGGTCAAAGGAACTGCCTGAAGAGCTCAGAGACAGAATTGTGGCAAGGCACAGATCTGGCCAAGGTTACAAAAAAATTTCTGCTGCACTTAAGGTTCCTAAGAGCACAGTGGCCTCCATAATCCTCAAATGGAAGACGTTTGGGACGACCAGAACCCTTCCTAGAGCTGGCCGTCCGGCCAAACTGAGCTATCGGGGGAGAAGAGCCTTGGTGAGAGAGGTAAAGAAGAACCCAAAGGTCACTGTGGCTGAGCTCCAGAGATGCAGTCGGGAGATGGGAGAAAGTTGTAGTAAGTCAACCATCACTGCAGCAATCCACCAGTCGGGCTTTATGGCAGAGTGGCCCGACGGAAGCCTCTCCTCAGTGCAAGACACATGAAAGCCCGCATGGAGTTTGCTAAAAAACACCTGAAGGACTCCAAGATGGTGATAAATAAGATCCTCTGGTCTGATGAGACCAAGATAGAACTTTTTGGCCTTAATTCTAAGCGGTATGTGTGGAGAAAACCAGGCACTGCTCATCACCTGTCCAATACAGTCTCAACAGTGAAGCATGGTGGTGGCAGCATCATGCTGTGGGGGTGTTTTTCAGCTGCAGGGACAGGACGACTGGTTGCAATCGAGGGAAAGATGAATGCGGCCAAGTACAGGGATATCCTGGACGAAAACCTTTTCCAGAGTGCTCTGGACCTCAGACTGGGCCGAAGGTTTACCTTCCAACAAGACAATGACCCTAAAATAACGAAGGAGTGGCTTCACAACAACTCCGTGGCTGTTCTTGAATGGCCCAGCCAGAGCCCTGACTTAAACCCAATTGAGCATCTCTGGAGAGACCTGAAAATGGCTGTCCACCAACGTTTACCATCCAACCTGACAGAACTGGAGAGGATCTGCAAGGAGGAATGGCAGAGGATACCCAAATCCAGATGTGAAAAACTTGTTGCATCTTTCCCAAAACGACTCATGGCTGTATTAGATCAAAAGGGTGCTTCTACTAAATACTGAGCAAAGGGTCTGAATACTTATGACCATGTGATATTTCAGTTTTTCTTTTTTAATAAATTTGCAAAAATTTCTACATTTCTGTTTTTTTCTGTCAAGATGGGGTGCTGAGTGTACATTACTGAGAAATAAAATGAACTTTTTTGATTTTTGGAAAATGGCTGCAAACAAAGAGTGAAAAATTTAAAGGGGTCTGAATACTTTCCGTACCCACTGTACCTTTTTTTTTTTTTTAAAGTGTAAGACCCTTTTTGTTTAACCAGAAACACTTGCTATATCGCTCTCGTCAATTCCACCTCCCTTGACAAAATTCATAACTTTACCTCTTTGGTCTAGGGCTGCCTCGATCTGGGAGGTAAAATTACATGCCCATTAGTGTCTAGATCAATATTCTGATGTTTTGAATTTTGTCCAAATCAGTCTTTTTTTTGTTACTGCTTCTAAAAGAAGTAACCATCGTCAACAAATTTGGCACAAAACATCTCTGGACCAAGCCAAATCTTAGTGTTTTTTTTGTTTTGCTGTTGTCACTGCATATGTGAATTTCTGCTGCTGCATTTCTTGAGTTTGTATCTTGCAGCATATTTTGTCACAATATGTATAGTCAGTATGTGTGACTGCTTCTGCCAAGGGGTTTTTGAGTGATATAACATGGTACATGGTGGCCATATTGGAGATTCTCAGCTCTTAAAGCCAATATGTGTAGACCTTTATAGTGATTTTACTATGTTTTAAATTTTGCTAATCATATAAGTGTTCGTTTGTGGAAAACTGAAAAAAAAACTGGTGAAAATTGCCACAGTCTATTAGTTGCTTATATTGCTTTTTTCAGTGTCCAGGTCATATCTTGAGTCTGAAGGAAGTTGACATTTTTGGTCATCTTGAAGTTGCCAAAGTCCCAAATTTTCTTCTGTGTTTAGGGTTATTGTTAGGCAGCGAACTCTAGTGGTCATAGTAATTATGGTGGGAGGGAACGAGGAAGCCAGGTGAGGTAAGAGCGAGAAAGTCCACTTAGGGGGGAGACCAGGGTGGATGGAAGGGTCAAACTCAGGATTTTCACCAAACCAAGTAGTTTGTGGCACCATATTATTGTTACCATGATGGCAAAGCTCTATTTAGGTATGAGGACGTGTTGCATATTTTCCAATTCTACACAAAGTGGCTTTAAGGGACTGTTAAGCTGACTTCAAGGATGGACAGATGAATTCTACTGACTTTTCTACAGATCTATTCTACAGATTTTCATCCATCATTAGGTTAAAATTTAAATACTTTGTTTATGACCAGCAAAACAAATGACATTCCCAACAGCCATTATTGGGACATCACAGTAGGAAAAGCATTAAATGTAAAGTGTAAATAAAAGAATTACTGATGGCTGAGATCCTTGTAGTGGCTTCACTTTCAGGGTCCTGGTGTTGTGCATGCTTGCTCACTGTCACACTGTCAGACACTGTTATTAGTAAGACCTGTGTGTTTCCTACTATGACAAATCAGAACGTGTACTGTCAAGAAATCCGTCATGTTAGCATTGTCATTGTTACCATGCTGATTTATAGTATTTAGTTGAAAGCACCACATTAACTAATTAGCCTGAGAGCTGCTAATGTTGCTGGAGACTCTTTTTCAATAATGTCAGCATGTTAATGAACAAATCCTAATATCTAAAACTCTTTTAGTAAAATTAAACCCATTTTTTTTTTTGCTAACAAATAAAATAGAAGCTCAGTAACAACATCAGCCTTTAATATACTTTAGTGTACTGTGTCAAAATAAATGCATGTACTTTATCGAACTATGTTTTCTTTAACTGACTTGCCCTGTATTTTTCAATGGACATCTCTCTTTCTAGCTTCCTATAGCCTGGTTCGCATTTCCTAATTCCAGTATTTGCTTTGAGTTATGAAAGTACTGACCCTAGATGTAATTTCTGGGAAACCTGTGACACCAGTCCCTCAGTCTGACCTGCTGTCCCACACCCAGACAGATTTTTGAAATGTCAGTTATCTTAGGTGTCTTGTCTGAAATGACACTACACTGCTGTCACATAAGAAATTTTCAAGACAGTTGACTGCAGTCCACGTGTGTCTGTTGTCTCCTCCTAAGTTTGAAGACTATAAAAAAGGAAAAAAAAGCTTTATTCTTTCCTGGAAATTAAAGACATAAAACCAGAGATTTGAGTCATGTCTTTGACCTACATCCCCTTGTGCATAGCCTTGTGTCACTTTGAATGCACACTGAAAAAGCTACTGGAGTTAGTGCAGCTATGCAACTGGTTTACCACGATAGATATGAAAGATGCTCACATTCACCTTTTTGCCAGATCAATTTGCAGGAGATCGCTCCTCGCATATGTCATTGTTAAGCTGTTCATTTTCCCACCTGATGGCTTTTTAGTCTTGGTGAGAATAAAACGAGAGCATCCACCAATCATTGTGGAAGCCCCTTGTTGCACAAAAGCCCTATCATGCAGAAGTGCACTCTCTGATGTCACGGTGTACTGACACACCCCAGAGTACACTTCTACATGCAACAATGTAAGAAGTTAAAACACTGGAGGTCAGCAAAATCAAGATTTTCAGTGGGTGCTAAGTTTCACTTTAAAGGATTGGAGCCATATTATTAAAGGGACAGTTTAGTTTATGTCCATGCTCATTGCATGATAATGCTACACATCACTAATAATTTGAGAAACAAATCATCACATTTGCTTTGTACTGTTACATCATTTCGTGCAGGCTAAAATCAACACTTTGACTACCAAATGAAAAATTGAATGCCGGCACCAGTATTAGCTAGTGTAGTAATGTGGCAAGCCATACAACTACAGTATTTTGCGACGGATAATGTTAGCAACTGGTCGGCGTTCGCAGGCAAGCTAACGTGTCCAATAGGATGAAAGGCAACTTTGAGTTAGTTTTTATATCCAAAACAAAGCGAAGGCCTCTCCAAGACTCAAATGCCTTTCCGATGTTGACTGTGTTTTTGCCTGACGTTGAAACTGATTCATGTTTGGCCTGACAGGCTTTGGCACATAAAACTTTTTGGTTGTTTTTATCCTTACATGGAGTTTGTGTTGTAGTCTGTATTGTGCTGGGAGCTGGTTGTTTTTTGGTGTTAGCGGACTCCATTTCGTTAGCTGTGGTGTTGTCGATTTGTATTCAGTACAGAATCAATAGGCAAGAGGCTTGGGAGCGAGCATGAATGTCACAGCCTACATAAACCAATGGATTTTGTGGAAAATCCCATCCTATTTCTTCATATAGGACACAGAATAGTGGCTGTTCCAAGTGACCGAGAAAGCAGGCGTGTGCTTAATTTTTATGAGAGGTTAGCGTAACATTTCATTAAGAAATGTTACATATAGGCCCTTTGATGTTATAAATTACTCAAGTGCTTTTCTTGCCATGAAACATTTATTTTATTTTTTCTAGTTCCAAATTTCAACATACTCCACAAAAGTGAATGCATAAGCTCATACAGTTAAAGAAATGTGTCTGTGCCATTATTAATAGTTACTATTAAATGAAATAACTCTGCAGTCAGCTGAGTCATTGCAACAGGCTGATGTTCATGCTTTAATTTATTGTTATTCCGATGTTAGTTTAAATATGTATGTATGTATGTATATGTTTATGTACAATTTACTGTGTTACCATTTCTCTGAATGTTCTCTTCAATGCTCAATAGACTCATTTGGTTTCTTAGGTAGACACATCACATCAACTCGCCTGACCTGAAATTGGGTCATTGAATTGGAAGCTAATGACCATTAAATAACCTTATATAACCTGAAGCTGAACAGGAATAAGTATGATGGCGGGAGGATCATGCCACACAGAGTAGTATTGTTTTTGGACTTTGTATTAGTTGTGTTTCTTGTATAATGCTACTGTTGTTAAAGTCCATACCCAGATTCTGATCCTCTTAATATCAGCCAGAACTCCTCGTCATGGGACCAGTTATGTTGTAGGTTTTGCAGCTGCCAGAGGGCTGCATTGCTTGTGACTACACACACATTGACACGCTGTACACATAAAATCAAAATACACAACACCCATGCAGGAAGGATGTGTTTATTTGTTAAAGAGTTTCGTGAGAAGGGAAGAGGATAGAAGTTAAGAGTTTAAATGTGTTGCAACCCTGAAATCACATGCACTATGTGTGTGTGTGTATTGAAAGTAAATGTATGATTTATTACAGTGCTAGGAGAGCCACAAATGTGCAGAAATCATGGTGCACAGGGGTCAAGCCTGTGCACCATGATTTGTACACAAGATCTTGCTGCTCACCTTTCCCAAAACCAATCATATCTTTCTACAGGGTCAAAAAATCTAAATTCCCTTTGAGTTAAAGTTGATCCAGAATCTGTATTGGTGGGTTAATTTTATTTGACCGTTATGCTGTATTATGGTTCATTAAACAGCATTAGCATTAGCAACATATTGTTATCAAAATGGAAGAATACAGAATAGGACATTACATGAACAGTAAAATTGGTTATGGGAGAAGTTGTTAGTGTGCCTTTGTGTACATAAACCAAGTACAAGTCCAAAGGCAAGCAGAGAGTGATGGAGCAAAGAGATCAAAACGGGGTTAGGGAAGCAAGGACAAGTATCATAAGACCTTGCACTTCCCCCTCGAAGGAACAGAAACTGGAAGATGGCCATGCTTAAATTCCTCAACATCTTTCTTCTGCTGTTGACAAATGACCATTATTCACAATCTACCATTCAGCCTCACCACCGTTCTGTACACATGGTGGAGTGCTCTCAGCTAAATGTCATCTTGGATAGAGATGAAAGGCATGCTTTATTGTTCGGCCTGTTAGAGAAACAAACATGTTCCTGGTTCAGGTCTCTCTCTGTAGTAACTCAGCTATATCTCATTGCATCCTCTGCAGAAATCATGTGACAGAGAAATTAAAGTACATGCATAGATTAGTGCACCTCTGATCTCTGTCATTGCTGGTTCTGTGCATACATTGAGAAGCACAATTGTGATTTTATATTGCTCAGTTTTGACTGTAGTAAAGTATCTTTATGCGTCTATAATCAATATTTTTTTATATAAACAATGGATCATACAACTACTTGGATGTGAAAGGGGTCACTCGCAGTTGTGAACCCACAGAGAATAAATTTTTCAAATTTTTTTAAATTCCCAGACTCTGCACTTCCCTTCAGCTGTTTGGAGTTTTATTGCAGCTTATTGTTTTGGTTTTCCACCAGAATCAATGTTTTGGTTTAATCTCAATACTCTCATACATTGCTTTTGGCTGCAGCGCTGTTTTTTAGCTAAAAAGCTCTAATGATCCACACACACACTACCTGCTCAGCACCAAACGGGAGGCAGACGGAGATACTAGCTGGTGAACATAATAGAGCATTTAGCAGCAAAAAAAAAATTATATTTCCATAATGTGTCAGTGTTGTGTTTACAGCTTGCATACGCTATTGCAGGTTTAAATCAATTTATTTAAATTATTTATTTAAAAATAAATTTATTTATTTATAAAGTGAGCGAGATGTTAACTCTGAATGAGTGAATGTAGAATCCTCTCCTGCGCGTCTGCGTCCTTCTTTCCTTTTTTACGATTAAAACATTACAAAGACATTTAATATCTGGCCAAATGATCCAAAATAAATACCGTGTAATCCTTCCATTATACTAATTTCTCCCATCCTTCTTTAGTCTTTGCAGAAGTATGTTCTTCTGACCTTTCCCCAGAGACTCAAAAGCCAAAGCTCCTCCCCGCCCTAATAAAATATGCTCTGAGTCATGTGCTGAAATACAATCAATATAGATTTTATCTGTTATTGCATAACAGCAGAAGATGTGAGCAAGATTTCTACAGGCTGCACACCAAAGTTGGATTTTCTGCTGATGATGGACACAAAAAATGGTTATGGATATCACAACCCATGTGGGTTCCTAGAAGACAAATTGTTTTGATCCTCTGCATGATTTTTGTTATTCATTTTCAGTCCTTCCTTAAGGGTCAAAAACTGAAGAAAGGAAGGGGAGAAGAAGACACACAAAAGAGGGTATGATAAGAGAGGAAAAACGTTTCAATTAATTCCTTGAAGTTCAACAAACAAACAGGAAAATGGCTATTCTATTTCTATTTGTGCACACACGCACAGACCTACTGACACACTCAGAGGCTTCCCCGGAGCAGGGATTGGACGAGAGACAAAGAGAGAGGGAGAGCACTTCTTTCCCACCCCTCCACAGCCGCTTCAACCTACTACCAGTAGTCCTGTCAGAGTGAGATATGAGAACAGGGCGGCGATGACGCCGGGCCACTTGGACTCCTAGACCACCTCAGACTCAACACCTCTCCCGTCCACTTCTCTCACACTCAGCCGCGTTTCATTTCATCGCCGTGGAATGGATTCCCGGCTGCTGATTGGACCGGGGATGCCCACACCGGACCCGACAGCCCGGACACCCTGGAACATCAGCTCCATCAGTCCCCACAGGCTCATGGAGCTGTCTCCAGTCGCTACGTCTGTAAGTATCCTGCACCCACGGCTTTTTTGTGTATTTTAGTTTGTTTGTTTGTTTGTTTTTGGCTGCGTGAACCTCGGTGTGAATGGAGAGCTTCTGTGCGCCGCAGCGATGCGTAAACGCGGACGCATCCGATCCAGAGAAGCTAAATACCTTTTTTTTGTTTTGTAAGTGTTTTCATTCCTCCTCCATATAATTCATAACATATGAACGCCGCACAAGGGAAGTGTGAGTGAGCGAGATGTTAACTCTGAATGAGTGAATGCAGAATCCTGTCCTGCGCGTCTGCGCTCCGTTCATTCAGCACCGCACCTGAATGAAGGCAGGAGTGAAGCGCAAATCCTGTTAGCTCTACTGTTTCTTCAGCTTGTACTATTGCAGAAAATGGTTTTAAAAGCTGCTGTGGGTGAAGGGTGTGTATCACCTTTTTGTGTGCGTGTTAAAAACGCCATTCGTATATTCTTATTGCAGTATTGCTCATAATTATCTATATAGTGAGTTTATGGATCTCATCTCCTGTCAGTATGGATCTCATCTCCTGTCAGTATTCCTTGTAATATTTGAGATGACTTGTGTGTGTGCTCATTTAGTGTTGCACTCAGTGGCGTTCATGTGGATCCATTTGATCATCACATAAATTCTTGCCCTCCCAATCTCATGTAAGCGCTTCAATAGACCCATTTGGGTCCCAATCTTAATTTACCGCATGAAGGCTGCAGGCTCAGTTCAGTTCAGATCTTTATTATCACACAAGAGGAAATTCTGTTTGCAGCAAGGCACCATAAAAACATAAAACAGCTGGTTTTGTACAGCATGCTGATTTGGATTGTTGGTTTTAAAATTTAAAGGCATGTGATCATGCAAGCTCTAACATCACGTTTACATGTGACATTTAATTCTGACATTACACATTTTTATTCCAAGAGGTGTGGTCACCAGCAAGAGCAATGTGTTCAAGTGTCATGGATGATTGGACTCCATCTCTCTCTGTCTTCCTCTGTGTCTGAAGGATGGGTCAGTTTACGCATTGACTTCCAGGAAATCCTTTTATACAGATGTGTAGACCAATAGGCTACAGTATCCAGAGTATAGAGTATCCACCTCTGTACATAAAATAAATATTTAAAAAAATAGTGTTTCTTCAAACCGAGTAAGTTCATTAAGATTTTTACCTTATTTTCTAAAATGAATAAAAAATTAGAAGCTAGCTACCAGTCACCTGTTTTTTTTCCACACAGCCGACATTGGATGCTTGTTATCTTAGCTAGCTAGCTAATAATATTAACTTACTGATTAGCTTACAAAACACAAATTTAATTTCCTGAAAAAAACTACACAGATCCCCCAGGTCAGCTGTTACAGTTTACTGCAGAACAACTCAAGAAAAGTTTGTCTTGATGTTCCTGCTTTCCTACTCTACGTACAATTCCCCAAAAGTCTGCAGGCACCTGCTCAAACAAAACTTTGACGTTTACTTTGATTTTTTTAGTTTGGCCAATATCCCCTCTCTGCTAACATGGATGGGCTGGGGTTTATGACCTACACTGCAGCCAGCCGCCAGGGGGCTGCTTCACCTTTGGGGAGCTGTCATATTGTCCATCTATATAGAGCCTATGGTTTCGTCTCTGACATTGAAGTCCAGACCTGCAGGCTTCAGTCTCTACTGGTGTTGTGGTCTGGCCTTCATGGTGGGAGAGCGGGGAAAGCTGATACTGAAGCAGTGCCTGAGGGCAGCTTCTGCTGAGACAGATGAGATCTTGTACTCTGCAATAAGTGTGGTTTTCATTTAAAAAGTCTTTTAAAACCTTCTGTGTTTCTCTCTAGAGACCTCTTTTCCTTTTAACAATGTTTGTTGTATTTTGTCTCTTGATTATCTATCTAATCTACAATCTCTGGATAATTAAAAAAAATATGGGCCCAATTGATGAATGTGTATGCATGCAAACACGTTTTTGCAGGGGTGTGTCTGTGAAATGAAAACGATGTGCGTGCTGATGTGATTGAGCGTGCCTATAAGTGGATTTGTGTGAGAGAGTAAGTGTGTGTGTATAACTCAGTATTGTGCTATCATGAGTAGCTACTGACTCAGATAATCAAGATCCAATGAAAATACATTTCTCTACTGTAAATGAACCATTGCACTGATTATTCGCATGATAACGGTGCCTCTGGAGGCAGTCTTTATTTAGAGGGAAGCCCCTCAGCCATGTTTATTAAATGAGTCTTGGCTGTTACACAGAAATGTGTGTGTGTGTGTGTGTGTGTGTGTGTGTGTGTGTGTGTGTGTGCGTGTCTATATGTTGCATACAAGCAAAAGTCAATTACAGTACATATGTTTGTAAGCGTTCAAACACATGTACACAAGTGTGAGTAGCTATTTTTGCTTGTTCATGCTCACATGCATGTGTTTTTTAATTCAGATTAAACTCCTTCTCCTTTACTCTTCTCTCACTCTCTCTCCTTTATCTTTATCTTCTTTCTATCTTGCTTTAGTTGTCGTTGCCTGTTCTAAGTGAATGTGTACTAGACAGCCACAAGATCATTTACATTTATATGACTTGCTCTCCACTGACGAAGGAAAGCCCAGAAATTCTGGCACCATGCCTTTAGTACGTGCTCACAGACTATAGAGAGAGTATAGAGAGATATTAACGCGCACTATTTCCGTCTTTAAACCCTACACAAACACACTGTAGAGGAGACATCCATGTCGTGTTGCTCACCATGCATCTTTCTTCCTGTGTGATCAGCATTAATCTGACCCCTAGCCGCCAGAGCTAGAAGGAAAGGAGTGATCGAGAGATTTAGTGTACAGAGGAACAGACGTGAAGGAGGGAATTAGCAGGGATAGGAGTGATGAGAAAGACAGATCTAGCAGAGAGAGTGCGAGGGATATGAAAAGGAGAAACCAAACCTGGGAAGAAATGAAGCTGGGAGGGAGTAAGACCTTGAAGACGAAGGTGTCAGACTGGATCCAAGTGTGTTTACATTCCACACACACCACATCTGCATATCATCTTCACTTACTGCTCTTGTCCCCGCTTTCAGTAACACATCCCAATGCCCTTTTCACTCATTTGCTTACAGAACCACCATCACTTTTCGCTATATGTAGGCTACTTTTCAAATGTCCTCCTTTTAGTAACAGGAACTTGTAAATGCAGAAAAGTAAGACTGCTGAAACACAAACGCAGACACACATGCACACTTAATTGCAGTGGCCAGGATTAATGAGAGGAGATGTGTGTGTTCCAATTGATCTCTGGGTGGTAATAAGATCAAGCTTAGTTGATGTAATCCTGGTTAGTGGGTGTGTGTGTGTGTGTGTGTGTGTGAGAGAGAGCGCATCTGCATTAAAGAATCACAGTGAGAGAAAATAGGAAAGTGTTAATGCACGGAGTGTGTCAGAAATTAATTCTCACAATTATTATTCAGAAATATGATTCTGAAATGAGCCATTCTGCATAATTACTACTTTTACTTTTACTCCATAAGTGTCAGCAAAATAGTGTGAAACCAACAACAGAATGTGAATGGTTCTGTCCCAGTGCTCGCGTGGGAGCATGAAACAAACAAAATGGGGACCCACTTGTATAAACATTGTGCCATAGTGCTACTAGTGGTCAAAAACGCCACAGTGTACCTATAAATACAACTCTGAGGCAGCAATAGAATACTGCTACCTTCAAGTATTTCCATTTTGTGCTACTTAGCACCTCTATTCCACATTTTAGAAGGAATATTGTAATCTTTACTACTCATTTCTGTGATTGCTGGAATCATTATTTTACAGGTAAAGATTTTACAAAACAGGATATATCAGTTTGCAATTTTCACTACAGATGTTTTTATATCCAACAGCATATAAGTTGTTTGATTTCAGCACTACTGGACAAGCTACAATATTAAAATACTGCTTGGATGTTAATGTATAATCTAATCAGAACTTTTACAGCTGATGCTCAGTGAATGTGAAAACAAAAGCACTTTTATTCATAATAGTACAGTATTTTTCTATTGTGGTATTGCTTCTTTCAAGCAAGGATCTGAATATATCTTCCATCATTGCTTCATGGTTTAACTCTGCTCATGATTAGCCATTTTATGCATTTCATTGTGTAAATGTGACTTTTCAAACTGTGTCAATTCTTATTACCAGATACTGTGATTGACAGGTACTGTAACAGTTTAACAGTAAGGCCTTGTAGAGTTTCTTTGTGGCTGACAGAGGTTGGTAGAAGTCATGACCTCCAAAACAGAATAGTTACTGGAGTATAATTAATGGATCATTGCTTTTATTTTCTCTCAGCTCTTGAAATAGAATGAACTCTTCAGTGTCTGTACTTATGTGCTATAGATCACTTAAAGTCACCTACTGATGTTGAAACCTCAAGTTAACATGCCAAACCAGTCATTATCACCCTAATTATTTGACTAAATCCTATTAAGTTATTATTTGAAGAGAATGTGTATGGAGCGGGCTCCAGACTAAGTGGATTTTCTCTCACTGTAGGGATGTATCTAACATTTGCTGACACACTTAAGTGCTGAATCTGAATATGTACCCACCGACCCCTATAACCAATTATTCTAGTGTGGTGCAGTTTTATTGCTTTGAATGTCAACACAATCAATAATAAAATATGTCTTTATATTTCCTTTTCTTTAATTTGATCTTAAATTAAAATTAAAAAGGGAAAAATTTAAAAATCACTAATAAAAAAAATATAGTAATCCAGATAGTCAGCCTATAATTAAATGTTAGAAAGAAAAAGGAAACTGAAAATGGGTTTTAAGATTATGAAAAGTGAAATTTAAAATCAAAAATGGAAAAGCTTAAATGTAAATGCTTGGGAAAAGAAGTCATTACAATTCAGGCTTTAAGCTTTCCTTCACAGCATTGCTGAGACCTGCAGTAAAATCAGAACAGTTTTTGAGTGACATTGCTATCCTGTTTTCCTGTTGCTAGAGTCCCATGGTTCCAAGCCACCCATTTCCAACAGTAGACGTCCCAGACCACGCTCACTATACAATTGGTGTTGTCATCCTGGCCGTGGGCATCACAGGCATGCTGGGAAACTTCCTGGTCATATATGCTTTCTGCAGGTACTTTTTTTTTTACACTTGTTTCACTTGTTTAGCATCACATTTTTGGTTTATAGTATCTGTGATAATAACATATGTGATGTGTGCGTGCAGGAGCCGGAGCTTGCGCACACCCTCCAACATTTTCATCATTAACCTGGCAGTCACAGACTTCTTTATGTGTCTTACTCAGACACCCACCTTCTTCATCAACAGCATGCACAAGCGATGGATCTTTGGAAAGAAAGGTAAGACATGTGTGTGCAGTGAAATGGTTTAGTGTTTCAACTTTATTACATAACATTTTGCACTTTATATTTAAATATAGTACCTAACCAACAACCTAAACACAGACTAATGATATTATAACACTCTTTTACATGTGCATGCATGCATACACACACACACTCTAAATTACAAGGGGAGTTTATTGTTTCTTTACCGTCTTGAGTGTGACCTACAGTTCCATTAAGATTCTTTTTTTTAAACCTGTCCTGCCCAGCAGCCTGGTGTAGAGTATGATGAGCTGGATACCATATTGTGCTAGACAGATTTTACTTTAACAAGAGAGTATTAATATACTCCTTTGTCTGTTTTATTATTTATTTAATTATGTATTGATTTGTCACCGGCCAGACAGGGGGGCAGACGTGGGGATAGGGGGGTACAAACAGACAGCACAGAGAAAGGACAACACCTGTAAGAGAAGGGGGATGGAAGGTGGGGACAACAGGGAATAGCAGAGGGAAACACCAATTGCAGAAAGCAACGAAACCTGCAATGGAACAGAGAGGGGGGCTTGGGGAGGAGAAAAACAACAAAAACAAACAAAAACAAAAACAAACAAACAATAAAAATAATAATAATAGTAAAAGACAACCAGCCGAACAGCAGCAATAAACAGTAAGATATAAACATAGTAAGACAACTAAGAGAAAAATGAAAACAACAAACAGTCACGCACAATAAATAAGCAACACAGCACAGCCACCAGAGCTGGAATAATAACAATTAATTTAAATAAGTAACTGAAAGAAAAGCATCAGGAATAATTCTACCAGGGACAACCTAAATTTGTTTGTGTCTATGTGTGAGAGTGTGTGTGTGAGTGCGTGTGGGTGAATGTGTCTGTATATATGTGTGTGTGTGTGTGTGTGTGTGTACATGTGTGTGCGCATAAGCCTGTTAAAGAATGTAGTTGTTAGTGAGAGTGAGACGCTACGACTGTGCCACACCGACCCCAGCAACAGGCAGGCAACAACCCCAGTAGCCAATAGGGATGGAAGAAATAAATAAATAAATAACAAAAAACTAAATATATGACTCCCAGATGCACCACGATGCAAACGCGGAAGACCCCAACCCAACCAACAGACGCCCAAAAATAAAAAGTAAAAAATAAAATAAAAACGACCAGCCAAATGCCAGTTGACAACGAAATGATGACGGAAAGCAAGTCCCAGCCGGCAGCAAACGCACTGTGCAGGTCACCGTGCACCCGCCAATAAAAGTCTGCCGTCCCCACAAACGCCGGAAAAACTAAGGCCGCCTGCGCCAGCCGACATCCCCCATGCACAGCACGCCCCCACCCCGCCGTGCAACACCAGCCAAACCAGCAACGAGGCAAAATCAACTAGCTCAGCTGCATGCCACCAACAACCCACCTACCCGTCAAGGGCCGAGAACTCCAGGCACAAACCAAGAATAAACCGGAGCACAGCCTTGCCTTCCATTAAGATTCTGTACACACACACACACACACACACAAACCTACCGTCCTCTATCACCCTTTTCTGCTACAATGTAAACAGCAGCATCAAAGCCTTACTCTGCAGTATCCAAATGCCACTGATCACAAAAAACAAAGTAAGAATGCTTGTAGGAATGCATGTGTTCTACCTGAGTGCATTTGGAAAGGGGTTGTACAGTAGTGTATTTTATCAGCGTGAATAGAGACAGAGAGGTGGTAAAAGAGGCTCCAAACTCCACAGATTAAACACTGATAGAACGGAGCAAGAGAAAAATATATATGTGGAATGAATGAGGCAGATGAAAAGCAAAGCAAAAGCCAACTGTAACTTGTCTTTTATTTGTGTAAATCCATCTGTTTTACTAGAATTCCGTAGAAGCCAATGCAGCATTTAATGATGGGTATTTTTAGTAGCAGTGTGGCTCTAGGGATTGCAATGCTGGTAGGTTAATAAGATAATCTTTCAGTCGAAACACTGTTCTACCTCGGCAGCTTTGGAAAGAAATTTGGTACAAGACATTTCTTGTCCCCAAAGAATTAATTCGAATGACTTTGATGATCCCCTGTGCCACCACCACACCAACAGGATCTTTTTACACTTACAATTTACACTTTTCCAAAGTATAGTCCCAATAAAATGACAGTCAAAAGACAGATTCGATTTAATCTCTTCAGTGACGGCATTTAGGGTATATGCTTCATGTACGTCACGGTTTAATTGTTACATTTCCATTGCATTTTTTTTTTGTGTTTATCGATCCACCAGCTTTTCAAGTGTAAAATACTTTTTCACAATATTGCAACTTTAAAAAAAATCTAATTTCTGTTCTGCTCAATGTTTTTATTTGATGCACTTAAAAAACGTATGGAAACACAATTATTAATGAATGCTTCCTAAAAAGATTAGCTCCTGACAGCTCATTGCAGGACCTCATTAAAGGACCTCATTATTTCTGAGATGTTTTACATATACTACTTGTCATCTTGACCACAAAGCAGTGAGCTTTGCTGTTAGACAAAATGCCCCTGGACTTTTAAATATTGTTTCTCTCTGGCTATCATCTGCTCGTCCAATCTGGACTTGATTTGCTTTGGTAATTTAACAAGGGCTGTCAAACACACACAGTAATATAATAGACAGAAAGGCTATGTAATATAATCAATAGCATTTTTGTTTGAGTTTCTTCACACGGTCAACTCAACTCAGATTCTGTCTTGTGCTTGCACGCGATGACTGGCGCTGTGATTTTATGATATGTGGTGGTAAATACACACTCAGGACCTGAAGGGACAGAAGCTGAAAAAGTCATGATTAAGTCTTTGTATTGTGTCTGCGTGCACGTGTGTATAGGCTTGCAAATTGATCTGCAAGTGTGCATTAATGTGTAAATCGTTCTTTATAAATTATGGATTCATTCAGCATAATCATGAGGATGAACTGCACCGCGAACAGCACCTTACATTATGGAACAAAAAGAGGCATGTTTGAAGCCACTAACACTGTGTCTGAATGAAACCAGTATGTCATCATATAATATGTTTATTACTAGGTATTCATTAGCGGTGGGTGACATGGACCTTGTATCAAGGTATGTAATTTTATATCACAACAGCACTATATATCTCAATACAGTAATAGATTACATGACAGTCTAGCCCTGATTTGCATAGCCTATAGCACCAAGTAGTGTTTCCCCTAGGTTAACTGTCAAGGGTCATAGACAAAACTGCTGTTGCTGTTCACCATCAGCTTAAGCCTATGGCATTTTAGATTGCATAAATTTGCCTAGCAGCCAGTGGAGTTTCCTGTACTCATAGCTTAACAAATTACATATTATTAATATTTTTCTTACTCGCCATTGGTTGAAGTCATTGCATCTCCGGACCATAGCTCCCGACACAACACCACGGCTGGATTACAGCTGTATGTAACGTAACGAGTCGTCAACTCCAGTAACTTAACGTTCACTTCACCTGTCTCTCTGCTCGCCTCAGTGTGTGCAAAGCATCGCCCTCAGTGAAACACAGCAAGCAGTAGAGGAGAGAAACTAATTTGACCGTAAATTATAACAAAACTCATACTGCCCAACCCTATTCAACATGTATTACAGTTTTTCTCAGTTGCTTAAAGAGTATAACCAGGCTTTTGAACAAAAATTTCAAAACCATAACTTGATTTTTTTTTAAAGCACAGCCATATCTCTAAACTCTACACACAAATCCCTTCCTTTCTCATTGCCTACATCATGTGGTCATTTAGAAAGCACTAACATTCAATACTGTTCACTCAAGTCAGCACAGCTTGAGTTAAATTAGCACACAGCTACCCAGGTGGAAACACAAAGAGTCATTATTGATAACACACCAATCAGAAGCTTCAATAGATAGATAAAAGGGTCAGAGTCAGTTTTGGAACAATGGATACATAGAGATGTGAAGGAAGAGGTACAGGACATCAGAGGAGAGGAGCAGGAAGAGGAGGAGGAGGACGAGCAGTATGGAGAGGAGTTAGAGGTGAAGGAAGAGGAACAGTAGGAGTTGGAGGAGGAGATGGAATAGGAGGAATATGAGGAGGAGGAGGAGTTGTATGGCGGAGGAGAAGGGAGGAGGTGGAGGACGAGAATCTCTGGCCTGTCCCAGACCAAAGACACGACGCATGGGCAGAAAAATTTGTTGTTTAGTGTGTTGTACTGTATAATACACTAAGGAATAAAAAGTGTGCAAATGTATACTTTTGTTGTGTTCATCATGTGAAAATATTCTTGATTAGGAGAACCAGAAGCAACATTACTTATAACCAGTTTTTGTAGTATTGTTTTGAATTTATGTCACTAAAGTGTAAGACTTTGTAGTAGTGTGTGTGTGTTTTTGAGGGCTTGTGTGTTATGTCTGAGGGCAAAGTTGTTGTTTTTTCAGCAAGATTGAATGTTTTTGAGTGGAGAGCTTCATTCTGACCTGAAAATAGGATGTTTGGGGAATTTGGTGAGAAGTTGTGGATTTGTGTTCAGATTTTTGAGAAATAGAGGCAGACTTTCAAGAAATGTGTTTAAGCAATGGAGAAAAACTCTAATATTTACACTAATACTGTATGCTGTTTGTACATGTCACACTTTTTCAAATATGGGAGGGGGCATTGGTAAATCTATCTTACTATGGCGCTACTTGTCTTTACCTGACACTTGTCTTCATCGTTCATCTTGGACTCCTTTCCCCAATTCTCTACTTAATTTTCCCTATCTTTCTGCCTTTATTGTCATGGTCTAGGTTGTTGTTTTAGTGTTTCCTACTTTAGTTTGAAGTTTGTCTGTCCCTAGTGTTCTTGTCTTGTTTTACTTTCTGTCCTTGGTTGTTGCACCTGTCTCATTCTCCTGATTGTCATCACCTGTGCCTTATTTTCCTCATCCCGCCTGTGTGTGTCTACAGTACAGTGGTTGTCTTCCTGGTGGTAGTTGCTAGTTCATTGTTCATCATTGTCCTTCGTGTCTCCAGTTACACTGTGTCTTGTCTTGTGGTCTTGTACTCTTCTCTGTGAATTTAATGGACTATCGCCGTTTGTTTCTAAATACATCTTGTTTTTCACTGTGGACTACTTTACTATTGTTTGGATGTATCAGTTAATTAAACCTCACTTCACTTATATTTACCTGCTCCATGCTTATATCTGTGTTTGGGCCTAAAAGCCCTGTTTCCGTGTTTAGTCTGATGGCTGAATGTTACACCAATCCTATATTCCATCTCTTTCCATTCTCTCTACTTCTGTACTGCCTCTACTCTCCTGAATCCTGTCTTAATTTTTTAAGCTCCCCTTTTTTCCCAAATCAGGTCAGGACAGGATGGATATTCAGAGGATAAACAACGTCATAGGATTTATCATCTGATGACTAAAGTGTTTCCTCAAAAGATGGAATCTGTTACGTTGAGTCAAGCAGGGAGCTGGAAAAGCAGGGATTCGGACCCAAAAGCATGACACACAGGCGGAGCAGATGCACTTTATAGTAGCCGCTTTCACACAGAGATCCTGCAATCAACGCAGAAAGAATGTCTGCCAATATGCTGCATTCACTCATTCAT